>NW_017305375.1:5970751-5977698 GCF_001594115.1 Trachymyrmex septentrionalis
AGATTAAGAGGAACTTACCTTTTTATTCGATCAAATCCACTTGTTCCAATCTTCTTGAGGCTTGTTTAAATGTCAATTGGCAAATGCCAATCGTTCTTGTCGATGCCTTTATTGAGGACACATTTTTTGAGTCGGACGACACGAAATCAATTCAGCAGCTTTTCAGATTGGCATAAGCATGTATAAACTTGTATGTTTTTTCTAAAATATATAATAATATGTATAAATTATATAAATCTTATAAGATTATTTTTATTTGTATAAATCTAATTTTTTAATTGTATATATTTATAATAAATAATGTATAAATCTAATTTTTTAAATTGTTTCTTAATCGTCTAAAAGCTTGTAATAAAATATATACGAGAAAAACACATACAGGAAAAATCTTATTTGGAATACATTCAGTTCTTAGAACATTCGGAATTTAATTTAATTTTAATTCTGACACTCTTATATTATACTGAGATTGCAATCTTCATCAAGAAGAAACAACAATATAAAAGATTTTAATGCTAACTGTCAACAAGATTTTAATAATAACTGTCATTCTTAACACATACACACACACACACACACACACACACACACGATAAGTGCCTAAAATACATTATGGTCAAACATTTAGGATTACTTTTCTGTGCTTGTGTCTAATAAAACACTTCTCGCCACAAACACTCCATCATTTACTATCTTATTCGCTTATTTATATTTTACCTGTGTAAGAAAAACAGCTCACAAAGTATATTTTCTTATTGGCAAGTAAAAGCAATTATACTTTTTCAAAACTACAACTTATTTGGTATATTGAAGGATCCGCTTCCTTTCAATTAAGCTTTGGACTATTTCAGAGAATTCTCTGAAAAAACTTTTGCTGTCTTTCTCCAGATGGAGAAATATTGAAATGTCTTCAACCTAATCACCAGATTATCTGATAGAGATATGTACTGATTAAAACTGGGTTACATTGGCCGACTGTTAAAACACAAATCACAAATACTACGATACATTTATGATCGCTGATGTAACATCCAGTCGTATTTTAACAGTCATAAATGTAAAAATAACTAAGAACGAAACGTGGACCCCTAAAATCGAACTCTAGGCATTCTTGCTACGTGCTGTACATAGTTTGTAACTAAATCACTTTTTGATTGATACATGTTACATTATTACATTTCAGTTTTTCGATCAGTTATACTAATTACAAATTTCATTTGTTTGTCTACGTTTTTACGTTTTAACGGCAGAATGACTGCAGTTCGCAAATTACTGTTACGATATTATAATTGGTCTTTTTGAAAAAACCATTTATATACTATAATACTAGCCTAGCGTTTTCAGCAGGGATGGGTGATATTTACAATTCAAGTTCAATTTTAAATATGTATTTAAAATGAAAATGGCATTTTGCATTTTCCATTTTAAATGGTTTTTGGAATATCATTTTCATTTTACATTTGAAATGGAATCATATCTATCATTGAATCATATAAATAAGTAAATGCCAAATGGTTTTTCTATGTTTTCATAAATTTTTCCTAGAATTATTGATGTATATAAGAAGAACTATGTCCCATGATTGTATAAATATTTAAATAAACTGTAAAAAGAAAATTAATTCCAAATAGTCCATAAATATTGAATCTTAATCAAAAAATGATTATTCCAGCTTTATATAAAATACTATATAGATTTCTAAAAATGTGGTATCGCGTATCAATACAAGATGTGGATAACGAAATTTTGTACTAACATCTAATAATGATTAAAATTTTCTCAGGTTTTTTTTTAAATAAATTAAAGTACTCATATATAAAATGTCACTGGCCGGAAACTTTTGCACGCCACTGTATATTACTCTTAATATCTAATTTTGACCGTAACCAACGCTTCTCGTATTAATTTGATTTATTCAAATAAACGGTCCAAATTATAATATTATATTAAAAAATTTTTAATATTCTCGTCAGAAATACTTTATTTATAATACTATAGACAGGGAAGAGAATTCCGTTAAAAATGAATTTCAAACATAAAATACTCTTAAAAAATGTATATCATCCTGGCGGAAAGTTTTTATGAAAAACTACCTTTAGTAAAACAAGATCTTAGAAATTTTTTATTTTTCGTAGATATTCGTAGTGAGACATAGAGATAGCGTTGTTTGAAAAATCAAGAAATCCTTCAAACAATGTTACTCTACGTCTTACTACAAATATCTACGAAAAACTATGGATTTCTGAGACAAATAAACTTCACTCTATGTCCTACTACGAATATCCACAAAAAATTAAAAATTTCTAAGATCTTGTCTCAATGTATATATTGTAGTTTGTTATACTTTTTTGTAAAAATTTTTTTCACTAAGGCAGGAAAAACCATTTTGCATTCCAAAACTATTTAAAATACTTACTTATCTATTTCACATTTAAAATGGATTCGAAAAACTATTTTACATTTTGCATTTTAAATAAAATTTTTAAAAGTATTTTACAATTAGTATTTTAAATGGAATTGGAAATGTATTTTACCCAGGCGTTTTAACATTTTTATGCAAGCATAATTGTAATGATAAATCAGTGACTGCGTTCGAAAATATTTTATTGGTGTTAGGAAAGAAAATAAAGTTGGTAGTATTAGAAATTACTAAAGCGGCGTTTCTGCTAAACTAATAAACGCTATGAATTGGTTCCACCATAAATTAATTGCTCTTAGATTGAAAACTATTTAGTAGAAAATTCATTATTAGATCATGCCTGTAGTCATTGTAAAAAAAGATTTTAAAATTTGGATGTCTTCAAGTTTTATTGAGACGAGCCTTTAAACCTTATGTATTACTTTAAATATTTGGCAATAAATGCTTCATGTCAGTGATAGAGTAAGATCTAATAGAAAAATACGGCATATGTTGAATTGCTTAATTACAGAAATTAGATCTGGTGATCGTAAAACCATATAAGGAGTAGAAATCGTAATATGAAATATTTAGGATATTTTTAATATGAAATAACTTATGCTCATTTGTGATGCTTGGTTCTAACTATTTGGAAACGAGTTCCTGGTATAATCCATTGCATGTTCATTTTTCGCGCACGCTGGCTGTGTTTGTTTGTATTTTTTAAATATTAAATAAAATTTTTTAATTGTATTGTTTTTTACTGATGTACTTTGCGTTTTATAATTAATTTCTCGGGGTATCTCATATTAGAAGCACGATTTTTTGACTTTGCGATTTGCTCACTTTTTACATTTCTTTAATTAAAAAAAAACAGAATTTGAATTAAACTTTACATAACGTTATCTTAAATTTTATTACATTCTCTTAAAATTAACCTATTATTTTTTTTTAATTCTGCCTATAGACATCTAGCGTTTACCTAAAATAAACTCGGTATCTCAGTTATCATAATCAGGGGCCTTTCCTCTATATTTTATGCACCATTACTTTGATCTCCCAGCGGGAGAAACGAAATGCAGCATTGATAATTTCAAATCAATGTCAATTTTATCTTTTTTCCCAAAACTAACCTTTTTTCGAATGCAGTCAGTAAGAGCGTTTTAGTACTGTTTTAAATTTACATTTTTACTGACGTTTAAATATCTACAATTACCATTTGACTTTTATATTATATTCGGCTTACAATAATAATCATTTTGTTTAACATTGATAATAACCTGATATAAGCGTTTGTTATTATATTGTATATGACTTTTATTAATTGTTTATTAATTTTAGTATTAAGGTATTTCTCCGAGAAATTGAGTTTCTATAGATTTGTTTGAAATTTGGATATTATGTTTAAAATAATTTTATTTATATACGGTTAAAATTAAAAAAAAACATTCTAGCGGTGCCGAAATGGAAATATTCACCTTTAGAGTTTTAGCTTTTAACACAACTCCTATATTAAACCTTGCCGAAGTAACGTTTTAATACTTTGCGGCAAAAATCTTCTACAGATTTTTTTTTAAATAAATATGTAATGTAGAAATATTATAGGAATTTTATTTTTAAAAAACGGAGCAACCTAGTAGTGCCGTTTCTGAATTAGAGTTCAAATTTGTAATTTAATGGACTTCTCCTTCTCACACGCCGAGCGGCGATACAAGAACATGCTGTTGTCACATTTCAACTATCTTTAGTGTAGATTAGTGTCGTGCACACAGATAGGATATTTATTCGAAAGTGTGTACATTTGTCTCAAGTTTTCCTCTTCAGAGAGCACGCGCGGATGGTAATATTCATAGATTGTATAATACGTGATTAATTTTTTAGCGCAATTGTAGCCGGAGAAATATCTTAAACATCTAACTGGTTCACAGCCATTTAATTTATTTTAAAAAACAAATGATTTAGTATTATGTCCAATATAAAAAAATACTATAAATATAAAATATACTATAAATATATGTATATTTCAGATAATAAACACATACGCATTACAATAAAAAGATATTAAAAATAAATTTTTATCAGTTAAAAATTACACTATTAAGTTAATAAATTTAATTATTATTTATCTTATTTTAGGTACGGCCCCTGTTTTCCCATTTCTATCAGTTTTCGGAAAGCAACTTGGTATTTCATCATTAATTATTGGTAGCATTAACGCGATTTTGCCTATATTAATTTTAATAGTAAAACCAATATTTGGTTTCATCATGGATTATTTTCAAACTTGGAGAAAAGTGATCTTTCTAATATTGCTTGCCATAACAAATATCTGTTATATTACAATATTTTTTTTACCATCATTACCGGGTCCAATTTTATCAGAACATCACTTCCAAAATGTTTCTTGTAAAACTTTATCACGTTGCAATATGAAATACGTAAGTTTTTATCTATATTCCATAATTTTTTGATAAGTTTAATAAAAATTTTGTGACACTGTTTGATGAAAGAAATATTTGAATTTTATCTTAAGCATTTATTTTCATATTATTTTATGTAATCAAAAAAATTCCTAAGTGATAAGGTTTATAAAACATTATACATAAAATTTAAAATATATTGTAAATATGTGTAACTTTTTTTTTTTAATTTTCTTAAACGTTCTAAAATACGAAATCAATTACATCATCTTTATAATTATTATAATAATTATTATTATTATAAAGTTTTATAATAAAAAAATATGTTTGTAATTTATTCTTTATTAAAGCATGCATCAGCAATTGCATCGTGTAATGGTATGAAAGACACTATGTGTCATTGGGTATGTGAGAATACAAATTTTTCCACGCAATTGTCTTTTTATCCAGACCAAAACAAAGCAATTATTTCACCAAATACTACGTGCTTATTAAATATAAATGAGATATCATTGTGTCAAGGAAATTTAACAAACAATTATAATTGTAACGTTATCTGTGACAATTTCAAAGATGATCAATGTATGTACATATCTGCAACTTTTTGGAGTTTTGTTGTCTTAATGTGTATTGGCGAAATTAGTATTTTTGTTTTTATCAGTATAAGCGATGCATTTTGCTTTGTCATATTAGGTACGTGACTTTTATAAACATTTTTAGAACTAATTCTCCAAATTTAACCATACTTTTGCAATATTTTTTTATGTAATAATATTATATGGAACACTCTCTTTTTTTAACAATGTTTGCCTTCTCAGGACAAGATAAACGGTTGAAATACGGTAAGCAGCGATTATGGGGTGCAGTGGGTTATAGTATTGTTGCATGTTTATCTGGATATATGGTAGACTTTTTTTCGTACGACAAAGTCTATAAAAATTATATACCGTCAATGCTTCTTATGATCATATTCACTTGCGTCGATTTTATTTGTTGTATAAAACTGGAGGTAATTTTATGTATTTAAAATAAAAAATCAATTAATAGTTTTGTTCTTATGTGTTTATGTCTCATTATAGATTTTTATTACAGCTGCCATTTCAATCACAATCGACAACCATATTGAAGGATGTATTTACACTTTTGAAATCCAAATCTATCATTATATTTTTGTGTTTTTCTGGATTTTTCGGTGTCCTTAATAGTATCATGCGTAATTTTTTGTTGTGGTAAACTTTTATATCTTAATCGGCGATAATAGATTTTTGCTTGTATATGTATAGTGTAGCTTAATTTTATAGGTATGTAGAAGATCTCTCTATTGCGACTGGTTATATGAACAGAATTAAATTCATAGAAGGTTTGATTATAGCGGCACAATGTTTCAGTGGTGAAGTAATATTCTTCTTTTTATCTGGTAACATACATTAGTTATTTTTATATTACAATTTCATAAATACATGTTTACTGCAAAACTAAAATTGTTTTCAATTATTTTCCTTTAATAAATATAATATTGAAATAATTTTATTTTTCAGGTAAAATATTAAAAAAGCTTGGCTACGATTATACCTTTACATTTTGTTTCATATGTTACGCAGTTCGGTTGGGCTTAATATCTTTAGCGCCAACGCCATGGTGGATCCTTTTTATAGAATTTTTCATGCAGGGACCATCGTATGCACTCAGTTTTACAGCAGTAATATCGTATGGGAATGTAATAACACCTACTGGTGCTTCAGGTACTATTCAAGGACTGGTTCACGGCGTAAATGAAGGTTTAGGTAAGATTTCTTACGCAGTACTATACGTATTTATATTCATCAGGTATTATTTTTCTACAAGAAATTAAATACATAAATAATTTGTAAGAATAATATATGTACATATGTTTTGCCACTAATTATTATTAATGTTATTATAATTGGTATAAAATGTTATCAGGACTCTCGGTTGGCAGTTTGATAGGTGGTATCTTGTTTAAAAAATTTGGAGGTATAATGATTCTAAGAATATTTTCAGTATTTGCAGCATTTTCTGCATTAACATATTTTGTTCTTCACATTTTTTACTTTAAGCATAAAACAGGTAAAGAATTAAATAATTTAGTATTTTAATATACATATATA
>NW_017305375.1:5977798-5984239 GCF_001594115.1 Trachymyrmex septentrionalis
AGGAAACTTGCCAATGCGCAGAACTGTACTATAGCAGATACTTAATACAAATCTTTTTAAGTCATCTTGTAAATTACCACTATTGTTATATATATTTTACTAAAAAATAATTTTACAATAGGATAAGAGAGATGTATGGACATATTTCATATACGATTATACATTTTTATGAATATTTATATATGTTTATATATATTATGTACGTTTATACATATTTGTACATATTTATGCATAAAAAGTTTTTTACTGGGAAGTACCTACAAGTAAATGTATATAAGATTTTCCAGAATCTTTTCACTTCGTTATAAAGCATTTTTATTGAATTATATATATATTTATTTTATACTGTTGCAAATATATTACGTGAGTTTTTTTAAGAGTTTTTCTATATGCACAATTATCTTTAATTCCAATAAAGCTGTTTGACACTATAAAGCAACATTATAAACCGTAATATAAATAAAAGGGAGCATACAGCCACTAGCGTCTTAAACGAAAGTCACATATTTAAAATTACAATATAATAACGTAGACGTTTCGGTCAAGATTTGACCATCATCAGTACATACAAAAATTAAGATGTTAAAAATAAAAATATAAAATTAAACAATAAACGCTAATCAGAAAAGATTGTAAAACAATTTTCAATTTGCTTATGGTACGAGATAATAGAGTAATTTGACAGAACTTGAAGTTGAATATTACTTAATCGCTAATGAATTATTTTCTATCACACGTAGGATTTCTTATTACAAGAAGTAAAGTGCGACTTCGTGTGGCAAATACGGAATTTCTAGATTCTAATTAAAATTAAAAAAGAAAATGATTTTTCAACACTATTACTTTACAATATATTCTTATTCATGAGAAATAATATAGTTACATAGTAAAATTTGCTTATCATTTTTTTATACAAAATCTCGCAAGTGCAATTCGGAGTTAATAGACAACAAAAATTAAACGACAAAAATTGGAATTTCTTGTAAGAACTATTGCTGACAAAAATGTGAAGGCACGAAGCAGGCGACAGTCTTTATAAATATTGAAAGGAAAAGAGAGGAAAAGAAAGTAAGAGGAATATTTTATTGGTGAGTAGCGTGACTTTTTCCAAAAATTAGTAGATAGATTTCCGGATAGCATTCTGTGTCACTCTGTTTATTTAAACCTATTTCATGTCTTTTGATATGTATCATCTCGGAGACTATCCTTTTATAATAAGATTATTCGGAGTCCAGAATAATAATATGTTATTCTCCAATCAATCGTATGATCGTGATCTAGTTTGTGTAGCGAGATAACAGACATAGTATTCGTTGATTTTTTGAAATTGTTTATATGTTCTTTTAAATGTGTCTTCAATTTTCTTTTTGTCTGTCCTATATATGAATAATTACAATCAAGACAATTAATTTTATACACTACATTGAATAAGCTTCTTTTTTAATTTTATCTTTGCCTATTTTAATAAAGATATTCATACAATTGATTAGTTTGGGAGTGATATTAAAGTCAAATTTTTTTGTGACGGAATTTAATGTTTCAGAAATATTATTGAAATAAGGAATAGTGAAATATTTTTTCGAAATTTCAGTGGATTCCGTGCTGACACTATCTTTATGTTCCTTGATATTTTCGAAATTATTTTTAAACGACAACGCTTTAATCCTGTTATTAGTAGTTGCGAATAAAAATTCCAATGGGTATCCATTTCTTAGAAGATTATTAATTAAGAAAGTAATATTATTCTCATGAAATTTAGGATGAGAAAGGAATAAGATTCTGTCTAACTGCCCGATTACAACACTTTTTTTGTGTACTAAAGGATGATTTGATAAAAAATTCAAATATCCCGAATTAGTAGGTTTCTTATAATTATCAAAGATAGTTACTTCATCCTCTATTAACAGTCTTACGTCGAGAAAATGTATTCCTCTATCATCGCCATATTCGACCGTAAATTTAATTCTTTCATGGTAAAAATTAAAGGAACACAAGATTGTATTGATATGATCTTTTGGAGCTGCCATATAATGTCATCAACATAGCGATAATAAAATGGAATATGTGTGGTTAGTGTTTTAAATATGTTAAGTTTCAAATCTCTATTACAACGTCAGCTAGAATCGGAGAGAGTGGAGATCCCATGGGAAGTCCGAAAATTTGTTCGAATATTTCGTCATTAAATTTAAAAAATAGAGTTTAGGATAATTGAGATTGCTATTAGACCAAAACTGTTTTTAATATAACCAAATTCTTTATTAATGCTTTTATCGATGATGTATTTAAAAAAGTAGCTATAAAATTGAAGAAGGGACTATTAATGCAACTGACATTCTCAAAGGATAACCATCTTTATGAACTTTAAGGAGCCCGTAAGAGCAAATCTCCATCTGATATATACAATTTTTTATACGTGGATTGATCAATATAACATTTAGTTCTCCAAAACGTATCAAAAGTGTACGTATTTCCGTTGTCAATTTATTAGTGGGATCTTTTTTAACAGTTATGTAAGTATTATTATCAGCTAAAATTTCGTACATTTTATCATTGTAATCCTTTAAATTTAAAATTACAACAGTGTTGCTGTTATCCGCTCTAGTAATGAACACATCAGGATAATCAGTAACGAATTTATTCAGTTCGTTGAGCCCTTTTTTTATCAAATATTAGAATCAAATATTCGGAAAACTAAAATGTATATTTTTAATAATAGATATTTTTAAGAATAGATATAGCATCTTTCCTAATTGAATTCCGTGTTCCTTCGTCTAATTTAAATGAATTGTTTTCAATATGTTTGAAATATTCTATTGTTATTTTTTCTTTATTTATAACATTATTCGGTAGATTAAATCGTGACCTAGTTGTAATATGAATTTAGAGTTTACAGGAATATCAATATTGCTAAGATTGATCAACCAGTTATTGTTTATGTTATTTAATTTATAATCAAAAACAAATTTTTTCGGACTGACATTTATGTGACATTATGTGTGTATAACAATAGAATTATTCGCCCTAACGTCCTGTGTCAAAATTTTATTAATTTTAATCAGAACAAATTCATTATGACAATTACTATTAAGCGATTTTGTAAAGGCGATGTTATAATTAATATTTCTAATATTCTCATTTCGAGTACATAATTTAGCCGATCTTAGATTATCTATTTCCTTATTAATGTTATAATTTTCATTATCCCAATTTTTGTTGGAATTAATTTCTTGACAACGGAAAAATGTACAACTAATACCAAAAGGAAGAGAAACATTAATAGATCTATAATTAGTAAAAAATTCGTATTGTAACTGTGATAATTATCTATATATGTCGTTCAGTTCTATACGTAACAATTTTTGGATAAAATAGTATTTGATTCGATTTATTTTTTTGTATGGAAGAACTATGATGTGTGTTGATTTCATGTTGCAAGATTTTTTTCAAATGTATAGGAATAAGTTTTTTATTTAAACATGTTTTTAAAAAATGAATCTTAACTCTTAATTTTGCGTTTGATTTCATAATTCTTATGCATTTCTTCAATAGAAGACAAATTTGGAATCCGAAATATACCCTAATAAATTTAAAGAACGGTAAAAAATTTTAAAAATTTTTAACATTATAAACATTAAATTATAGCTCAAGGTTTGTTTTATAGACGGTTTACATTGCACCCTAATTTTTAATTTAAAATCGTATTATGGAAACACTAAAAAAAAAAAGATGCACAACATACGACTTCAGCAAAACCACGTATCGCTGGAATACGACGAGGCTGCAAGGAATACTTTCTCAAACTTGTAGACAATACTGCTGTGTATTTCTTACTACATTTTATGTGTAATGATTATAATTTTAGCCAGTTTCTTAATCTATTTACCTTTGCTTGTAAACGCAATCGATTGCTCATATATAGTTAAATTAGAACCATTGTAAGAGGACAGCCATTTTCCCGCTGTCGAAAGAATTACAGGAGTGATCTCTAACGTCCAGAATACCAGGCTGTCGCGATAAGGACCAGAGAAGATGAGAATTGGATGAGACGAATGCTGTCATCAATTGTAAAGCTGTCGATCATCAGGTTCGTAGCGTTGGATGGATCGCGCGTGAAAATTGCGCGTGTGATTGCAAGAGGCCGGTTTAATGGCTGTCGTTAGAATCCGTAATATTACGAGCCACGTGCCATTTGCCCGATAGCCTTGTCATTGAAAAAAAATACTAGCTGCCGCCTCTCTTGCCACAGTCGAATCATTTTTCGTTTAGTTTTGTGCCTTTTGTGTCATGCCGAATGTATCGTGTGCTCGAATTATCGTTCAGATTCGCGTCAAAGTTACCCTCTCGAGTAATGTATCTTATTAGGAATACAGGCTTTTGTATGTCGTCGACAGATTTCGTTAGCATTTGATTGTCGTACAATATATATAATCACCTTAGAAGGTGCTCACTTTAATAGTAAAGATTTAATGAGATTAATACGGCTGTCGACCCGGTGTTAACATCAAAGTATCATTGTCGCCCGCGGATGTAGATCCTATCGAATCCAGCCTACGCCTACAGAGCGAAGCTCCGAACATTAATTGTAGAAAGGCATATGAAATACAGTTATCTATTTTATTATAAATTTATGTGTGATTCTTGCAACATATCTTTCTCGTCCTCCGATAATTTCCCCACTTTTAACGACCCACCCCTGTTGCTATCGTGAATTGAAATTATGAGCAATTAATTTAAAATAGGCAAAAATTAACGAAAGAGAGGCACGCTCTTTCGTGCCTGTCACCCAACTTGTTTAGCGAAAAACTCTGATATTTGTGAAAGCTCGAGACTTTATGCTTATGTTGTACAGAAATTTCTTTAAGTAAGAAAAAGTCATAGAGCACACGACGAAGTTGTGCTGCCGCTCATGAGCAACACTTAATATCATTTACTGACTATCAAGGGAGGAAAGGACAGTTTTCATCCATGTTTAAAGTGTTTTAAAGCAATCTCATCATTTAGATTTCCAAATTGCCTTTATTCACAAATGGCATGCAACATAAATTAACGTGTCATTCCTCGCTTCACGATTCCAACACGGCCGCGGCGACCACTCGGGAACCTTAAAAGAATTATATTGTGTAAAAAAATTATACAATTCCATTTTTAAAAATGAAGATAACCTTTATATCTTTTTGGCGCCTCCACCTAGAAGAAAAACAACATGACCGAAATGTGGCCCCATCTAAACCATACAACTTTTGTCTGAAACATTTTTCTTCATATGACATTGTTGATGATGGTTTAAAATAAATCGAAACGTCCAAGAATATTGCATCGACAAGTAATGTAAAATTATTGTGAATATATTTTTATGTATTGCGCTCCAAATACCGCGCTGTATGTAAATGCTTACCCGCTAATTAATATTTATTTACCTGTACTAGGTTATTTTACAAACAATTTTATCCCACAATATGTAAAGATATTATATAAAGTAACAGCAAAAAATTAATCTGTTAAATCACACTTTTCTTATGTTGTGAATTTAATATTTCCAACATTTGCAAAATGTTAAAAGTATAGAGAATGAATTTGCGTAACATATATGTGATAATAAATAATAAAACAATATAAAATATTTTTACTTATTCAAATATAAAAAAATAATCCTTGAAAAATAAAAACATAAAGAAACATTTAACATCTTAAAAATAATTTGCTATTTGCGATCAAAATGGGGTAATATTATATTAGGAAGGAACACTTCAAAACTCGCCAAGTTTCGTGGAAATCGATGAAAGATAGTTCAAGGCTCCCTTCGTTAATTCTGTATACATATATATTAATAAGTATTTAAGTAATTTTTAAATACTGAAATAAATTAATCAATGAAACCATTTTTTATGAAAATCCTGTCTAATTTATTCTAACATTATTTTTAATGTATCAAAAGGTACAATTATATATATCGACTCTGACAATATTAGCTACTAGTTAGATTATGCTTTAATTAAATTACACTACGAAATACTGTCGACATAAGCCTAATCATCTTTTATTTTATAATTAGTTATAATTTTATTTACTGTCATTCCTGCTCTTAAAAGTATATAGCAAAACTATTTTGTCAAGGGTATACCTATTCTGCTATTTGTCAATATTTCAAACTTAATTTAATAAAAATTCAAGGCACACATGGATATATTTCTGTATTTTATTCATACAAGTGAATTGATTTATTTTGATTATTTTAACTATATAAAATGGAAAAGTATTTTCTCTCCTAACATTCTTCTTCTCATAATGTAATCTCACTTACTATACTGTAAAAAGTTGAATAACTGCAAATATGGAACCATTCCTATCCAATAAACATTTCAATCGTATTCCAAATTATCTTCAGAGTACCTTTTTTTTTCTATTTATAGTCGAAATCTTGATGTGTGTGTGTGTGTGTGT
>NW_017305375.1:5984258-6007096 GCF_001594115.1 Trachymyrmex septentrionalis
TGTGTGTGTGTGTGTGTGTGTGTGTGTGTGTGTGTGTGTGTGTGTGTGTGTGTGTGTGTGTGTGTGTGTAACAATATTTTCATAATCTAATAATAATTATTTTTATTTAAAAAATTGTTTTCAAATCATGATATTGCAATACAATTTATATTTGTAAAATTCCTATGCAATTTGTTGCGTCGCTGATATTCACTTACAATATAAATTTGCAATGACATAATGATGGTGCATATATTGATAGAGATCACAGATTAAAGCCATTGTTTACGTTATTTCGAAGACACAAAAAAAATGTATATAAAAAACGAAATATGATTATTATACACTAAGCTGGTAACAAATCAAAATCGTCTGAAACATGCACCATGGGAACATGAACATCTTCTATTTGAGGTGTCGTTTTGGATTCACAAAGTCCTACTTCTTTTAATTTCCATTCCCAATGCATTCGTTGAACAGCGTGCAAAGACTCTGCCTCATTATGATGTCTCAACAGCATACCTTCCTAAAATTAACCATTAAATGTATTAAAAATTAAATAAAATATTGTAAATAAATAAATAAATCTTTTTATAATAGAAAGTTAAAAATGGATATAAAGTAAATATATTATATTATTTTACTGATAGAAAATCATATACAAAATTAATTGATTTTAAAACAAAATTTTTAATTTAATTTCGTAATAAAAATTAAATATATTATTGTACGTTGTATTATATATTATTGTACACAGAATATAAAATATGAATAAATCGAAAAGGATTAAATGAAAAATAGAAAATTTCATTTATTGAATGGTTGCTCTATTAAATAAGATAAATAAAATAATTTCATATATTCAATACATATTATTATCATATAATGCAATATATTCAATACAATTTCCTTTTGTTGTCATATACAAGATAAAAGCAAGCATATTGTCTCTTAAAGCGTATTTTCCTAATCTATGAAATTTTTTTTATAAAAATTCTGAATTTTCTTTTATACAAAATATACAAAAATCAAATATGAAAGAACTAATTATGAAATAATATCCTGTACTAATTATGAAAAAAATTATTTCAGTCAAATTGGCTGTGATATTTTGTAGATTATAAGATACTGATCGAAAGTTTCCTTAGACAAAACTATCAAAAAACGATAGATTTTATTCTAGTGCTATTAATACTATTATATATATACTATTATATAATACTATAACGCTATTTAAAAGTTGCTACCTACTTTGAATCCAATTGGACTGAAAAGTATCTCGAGATAAAAAGGGGATAAAAAGTATAATAACTAATGGGCAATTGAGAACAATAATTTATTGTTCTCAATTGCCCGTTAGTCAAATTTTTTATCCCTTTGAAAAGTATATTTTTCTACTAAACTATTCATTTCTTGGTAACTGTATCTTAACACTTTTATGTATAGAATGAGGTAAATCACTTGATATAAAGAGAAAGTACATAGTTGTTTAAAACAAAATTGTACAATTTGCAATACTAATACTTGCAAATTACATTTTTTTTTTTAATATATAACTATGTTTTCTTTACATCAATTGATTCATTATTCTGTGCATAAAAGTATTAAGTATCATAACAGTTACCAAAAAACGAAAAATTTAGCAGATAAATAAAGATACTTTTCAGTTCGATTAGATCCAAAATAGTAATTTTCAAATCATGCTACAGCTAATTTTTGATAGTTTTGTCTAAGAAAACTTTTAATGAGCATCTTTTAATTAAAAAAAAATATCAATTCAATTTCAGCCAATTCAACCTTTTTTTTTAATAGGATAATGTGAGGTCATTCTCAATATTGTATATTTATAACTAATTAAGTGTAAAATGTATAAATACGTGATAAAAACTCGATATTAATTGAAGAATATAATTCTATCATTTATTTTATTTGAAAGTTAATTTTCAAAAAGCTTTTCATTTTTAATCATTGTGAATGTCTTGATAATTTTACTAAAAAAATTGGCTTAAAATTGAACAATAAAATTGCAGTATAAAAACATGCTTAACAGAGATAATATTTTATATGTGTTAATCCATTTTACCTATTATTGTCTAATTATATCTTTACCTTTATTTTTTCCCATTTATCATCCACGTCTTGAAGCCAACTTAAAAACAGTCTACCATTATATCTACTCCTTGCATTCCTATCTTTTTCTTCTTGTTCAGGAGTAATGACATTATACACTTCTTCGTCTTTAAGAATTGTACAAACGGAAAAGGGAAGAGATTGATTAGCAAGTGCTCTAGCTGCTCTACCGTGAACTCTAAGAATTTCCTGCTCCACTGACAAAACTAATTTCTCTTTTTCAACCACATGTTGCATCCTAAGACGATATCGTTCTTTTTCTTGTTCAACATACAGATCTTTCATAGCTCCGTGTAAACCAACAGGTGGATTAACATTCGGTTCTTTTGCATTACCGGCTAATACATAAGTACAACGATTCATCAAGTAATCCTTAAAACCTTGAGGAGGTTTCGGTTGAACTGGGAACAAGCCCTTTCGTCTTCTCTCAATCTGTGAAGAATATAAAAATTCATGTGTTATATTTTTTATTTTATCTTTCTCTATCCGCGCTTCTATTTAATTTCATAACTTCGAAATCAGATAGAATGTACAAGTGTAGAATGAAATATTGTTGAACGAAAATAATTTAATGAAAATAAAAAATAGAATAAATTTTTATTCTGACAATATATTATAAGCATGTATAACCAAGTTGCAAATATAGTCCAGTAGAATTAGACTAAAAAACACTATTTCAGAAAAAATTTGTAAATTGGCACTTCTCTTTATGAAAAGCTTTGGAAAGCCAGCAGAAAAGAAATGTACATATTTGAGATTCGTGACTCGCGTGAGAAATATGCGAAAAAAATTTGATTAGTTGCAAAAAAAACAGGTTTTTCGCTTACGGAATGAAAGATTATATGAAAGAAAGTTCCGTATGAAAAATGTAGATATAATGTAAAAAATAAAATGTAAAAAACGTTAAGATTGGTTTATTAATTAAATTGAAAAAAATAAAGATCACCGAAAAAGGCGTTTTTTCATTCGCTTTCTGTTCATCAAGATTTGAATGCAAGGCTTTGAAATTCTTGTAAAATGCAGCTTTCATTATAATAAAAAAATCCGTCCCAGTTTAAGCCTAAAATGTTTATTATTTTTTGCAAAAAGCTATTTGTTCACTAAAAACTTGTCTGCGGAAAATTTAATTTTTACATCTTTGAGCAGTCTTGCACAGTAAACTATAGGGGTGATTTGTTATAATTTATTATCGGGGTTTATCATATATTTTTAAGTACTAAAGATAGTTTTTAAGTTACAATTTAATGTTTTTACAATTTCAATTTTGACGATAATTTATTCTATTTAGTTTTTCTACTAATATTATTAAGGACGTACATACTGCGCCGAAATGATTTTTCGGTCTTGAAACCCAAACTACCTCTACTAAACTACCGCAATAATTTCACGAGATAAATAGACTATCAATTTAATAATTTTATACTATTCCGCATCTTAGAATATAATCTTAATAATACTAAGTGACATATTAAAATCTATAAATAATTCTTATTGCGAAAAATATTACCTTGGTCGAGAATCGAACACGGATGTCTTGCATTCCGTACGAGCTTTCTAAGACTATCGAGGTTTTAGTAATATTCTTCGCAATAATTGGCATATGTAGGAAAACATTAAAAACATTGATTTTATTGGTTTATGTTCTCACATGTACGATCAAATAGATTCAATATTTAATATTGATTAAACATTTTTTAATAAAAAGTTTTTAATATTTTTTATTGTTAAAAAAAATACATTTCTTATTAGTTTGCTACATTTTCCTCTAATTCTTTTTATTCTTTTTTATCTTTTCTGCATTGAATAAGGAATAATTACATTTTGCTTATATATTTCTAAATTTTGAAATATAAGATATATAAACATATAAGCTATTAATCTGAAAATGAATGAAATTAATACTAAATATTTGAAGTAAATTTTAATTTCATTTATTGTTTCCTGTATGTACAATTATTAGGCACAAATTCAGAAGGAGAACTCGATAGATAGGCATATTTTTTAAATTAAATTTCCAAAATGTTTTCATGCTTCATCTTAAAGATATAACTGTAGATTAAAATAGTAATAAAAAAATTTGTTTTATCCTTTTAGATCTAATCATTTTTTTAAGATAAAAGAGAGCTTAGTATAAAATAAAAAAAAATTAGATAAATATACCGAATAGGAAAGTCCCCCATGATCTTGACTTTGACATATGTTGTCAAGATCATGACAGCCTGAGTAACAGCCAACAGATTTTAGCTATCACTCATTATTCGTTAAAAAGTTATTAAGAAGAAAAATTTTAAAAATAACTCTCTTTTCTATTATATAGAACAAAAATTTTCTGCTTTAAAATGCAAATTTTGCTTTAAAAACAAAATTTTCTTTGAAAATATTATTTTCTTATATAATTTTTGTTTTTATATAATAACATAGGGGCGCACGCCTTTCTACATTTCGCATGGAAAGTCGTGTGTCCCGTAGCAAAGGAAGAGGTATGTGGAAGTCGCTTCGCGTGGAAAGTCGTACGGCCCGTAACAGAGGAAGAAGTGGGGTGAAAGCCGCTTCGTGTGAAAAGCCTCTAAGCAAAGAGGGAGGGAGATGGGATAGATCTTACCTCACGTAGAAAATTGTAATCGATCCACCTTAAATCTCCCACCTGCCTAGCGTTATCCAACTTTTCATACAAAGCAGAGAAATAATTACTTTAATTGTTAATAACTTTTTAACGAGTGACAACTAAAACCTACTGAAGGTTATTCAGGATCATGACCTTGACAACATATGTCAAGATCAAAGTTATAGAGGAAGACTCCTCTATTTGGTATAATTATCAAAAATTGCTTATGCTATTGAAATAACGCAATTTTAAACGATTTGAGTGACAATCGAGAATAGAAATTGTTAAATAGCAAATTTGGTTGGTAATAATGTTGTGGCATAATATAAGTGGATATAATAATACAATTGTGTACATATGTATTGATCAGCATGTCTTCAGTACTATATAGATTTTCAGTACTATATAGACTTACTATTCAGTACTATATATGGCTATATAGACTTACTATTCAGTACTATATATATGGCTATTATAAATTCGAACATGTATGTGACTTTAAAAAGATCCATGCATTATTAAAAACTTAAAAGATACTTTGCCTGTTTTCTAATGTTCAGAAATAGCTGGTAACAATTAGTAATTGGTTGATCATGTGGATGAATTTCTGGTCCCGTACTAGTAGCCTCGGTCGCTTCATTAGCAGAAACCGTAGCTGCAGCCTGTTGTGCTTCTTTACTAGGTTTCATTTTTCTCTTTCTAGGATGAAGTTCGACAGGTGGTGCTGGTATACCAGCGTTAGACATTGCTGAAGAAGTGGTTACTGAAATATTCTCCAAATTTTCCATACTGCTATCCTTTTGATTTTTCCCGGCAGTTTCTATATTTTTGTCCGATTTCTCCACGGCTATGTTACACTTCGAGACAATTCCCGTATTTGTAGATTCTGACGAATTAGTTTTATTTACATCGGATCCAACTATTTCTGGTGTAGGCGAGTGATGCCTTTGTTGCGGTGAAGAGTTATTCGAACGATCTATAATAGTATTAACTGGTAATGGTGATGAGGTGGAATAACCTCCATTACCAGACGAAGAAACAGCTTCTTTTGGTGCCGTGGAACCGTTATTACCATTTCCAGTCCTATAATAATATGATTGTAAGAATATATAATGCTATTTATAAATAACACAAGTTATCCTTGTTTAACATTCGAAGACTAAAGATAAAAAAATAATACTTGGATGACACTCGGATGGAAATCTAAAAATAGTCTAACATAGGTAATTTTCGAGATTATACATAGTCAATTTCAAAGCAGTATCAAACTGCAAAAAAAAATATTGAAATTATATTAAATACATAGATGCAGTGAGAAAAATGTAACGATTGAAGCAAAGGCTTAGATTTTGTACAATTTATAAAAAATAAAGCACTTCATGTTGGTTAAAAGAACTCCTTATGAGGCAATATTTGGACAGCCAACAAAAATTGAACTTGTTTCATATTCATTACCTCGAGATGTTATTCAAGAAATAAATAGCGAAGAGGAACTGGAAAAAATTTTACAAATGGAATGCAACAAAAAGAACATTTAAAAACAATTTACAAGAAAATACTATTTAAGAAGAAAACATACTAACAAATGTGTTATTAGAAAGAGCTTTGTGAGAAGATTTTGTTAATAAAAGAACTGGCGATGTCAAAAGAACTATTAGAAGATATATTACAGAATAATGTATTAAAACATAAGAAAGAAAATAAAAAATTTGAAAAAATAAAATATATAAGGGGTCTTTTAATTTCCTTAATATCAATGTTTGTAAACTTAGCTCTCTACACATGAAAATTAAAAATAATAAAGAAGAAATTAAAGCGAATTTTAAAAAATCAGGCAAAGCGAATGAAAATGATTTCTAATGCTTCCCATCCTCAAGTTGAAATAGGAATGACCGTATGAATTAAAATGTCAGATGCAAATAGAGACAGAGGATATTCACATTCAACATTAGCATGTATTATCAAAAAAATAGATGATGAATATTTTCAATTAGGGACAAAAATGGAATTTTTTAATGTTTATATTCAAGATCTCAATTCAGTATATGTCCTGAGAAATTAATTTCAATAGAAAATATTCCAATAGAAGAGCGGTCTCTTAGCTTAACAGTAGCGAATGAAGAATCTGTCGGAGCATGTATTATGAAAAATGTCATTACAAAACAAAATAATACAAAAAAAATGCATGTGTTTAAAAAAAACTTTTATGTAATTCAAAGTTCCAGCAGTTTATTGCATTTGTTACAATAAATAGAAAAGTATTATTTACTTTTATTATTTACTTTTATTGAAGTATTTATTGAAGTATTATATATTTTTCTAAAGAATGTATCTATATTTTATTGAAAAATACTTACATTAAAAGTAAGTATTTACACTAAATGTTCCTAAACTTATAAAATAAAGTATTAAGTTTTTATTTTGTTAATACAAAGTGTTAAGTTTTATTTCAATTTCTTAAACATATATAAAAAATTAGACTCGCAATATTATATGTATCTACTAATGTGTAGCAATGTATGCAATAATATAAATAAATATTTACATGTTGTTATAAATTAACTATTATTAAAAACCAAAATAAATGAACACCGCAATCATATTAATAGAAACATACCGTACCAACATCATTTGACCGTAATTACAGAACATAGAATTGGTTCTAATCATGATTTCGAGTGGGACAAAATCAAAATCTTAGATGAAAAAAAATCATTAAATAAAAGACTAATCTCTGAGATGATATTTATTAAAAACAAACGATATTTATTACAAACAAACAAAAATTCTATCGTTGATAAAATAACAGGGCTATTAACTAAATCTAAACATAGAATTTAATCGTAACAAAACATGTATTACACATAGACGACTCATGCTTAAGTGTGGCTACTTGTCGCACTAAGTCGCCAACTGATGGTGTTGATCACGTATCGTAAACGGGTGTATATCAATTGTCCACATTACTAATTAAAAATAATATAATCTCATTCGTGCAATGAAAAATTACTAGGAACAGGCTGATGTGAGTAGTATGTGCAATTGAACTGTGTGCAAGTGCGCCACTCCCGTCGTAAATCGTCTCTGATTTGACATCCCTGCCCTAAACGTTGTCGGTTGTCTAATAATATATCAATATATAGAGCAAGTGAAAATTTAAGTTAAACAAAGCGTTTTAACTTAATGACTGAATACTCTTATATCAAATTACTTTGTTTTTCTAATTTTGTTAAATTACTATTTTACCAGCCTCAAAAAATTACCGAGTAATTTACTATAATTTGCCTGGTAAGTTATTGTCAAATTTGGTCATTTTCATCTCTAGTGTGGATTGATAAAAATAAATTAATTTTTTAAAAATCCTATATTTGACCAATGCAAATCTTAGTGCTTAAATATTTCTGTGTATACATATATACAAATCTAAATAAAAATTATGCATTTTGGCAGATTTTCTCCGTGTCCAGATCCATTCTTGGAATGCCAACGTTTCGTGAATCTTGTAGGCCACTTCATCAGAGCGAAGAGCAGTCTGATACTGTCAGGCTGCTCTTAGCTCTGATGAAGTGGCCTACAAGGTTCATGAAACGTTGGCATTCCAAGAATGGATCTGGACACGGAGAAAACCCTCGAAACGCAAACATAATTTTTATTTAGAAAACACCCATGGAATCCTCAAGAATATATACATATCTGTTTCTGCAAATCACGCACCAAAAATTCTTTGATTTTGAAATGCAATCATGAACAAAATCAGAACAGTAATATCATATATTAAATTCACAAACAATTTAATAATTTTTTATGCTGACAAGCATCATATTTTTATAAGAATAAGATATATAATAATCAGATATCAATGAGAATCTTAAATCTGCGAATAATTTATTATAAAAAATATTGTCACAACATTCGAATCCCCAATCTCCTGTAAAATATTGCCTCAACCGGGAATCAAATCCGAATATAAAATCTTTTTAACATAAAGTTTAGTGATTAAAAAATGTTAAATTCAATATTTTGATAAAAAAATTATGTAAAAAAATTATATAAAAATAGAACTTTGTAAAGTTATTTTTCAGATGTTAGTAAAATTTACAAATTTTAAATTATTGTAATATATTTCAGATTATTAATTGTTAAATATTCGGGGAGAAAACGTTCATATTTATGTGTGTACTATATAGCACATTAAAAATGTAACTGATATAAAAATTAATAAGCTAACTATAAAAGAAGTTGTAATAAATAATTTTTTTGTAAATCGTGTATTATTTTGTAAATCATGAATAAATAAAACGTATTCTGGAATTGAATAGAAAAAAATAAATCTAGAGTAGTTTTTTTGCTAACCTGTGTGAACTTCTCAGTACACGTTGATGATGCGTCGATCTTTCTTCTCCATGCAGAGTCACACTAAAGTCTTTCTTGTCTTCTCCTTTTATACTGATATTACCTTCTGTAGGACTAGTCGTACCACTAGTTGATTGGCTTGGATCTTTTTCGGTCGAATCACTATTTGAACTAGCGACTACATAGGGCAACTGATGACTTCGACTTGCAATATTTTTACCGTTCCTATTGCCTTGTTCCTGTTCCGATGCCGTACTCTGTGGAATAACTATCTTTAAAGGTGGTACTTTAGGGGCAGAATTAGAATCCAAACATTTCAATCGGTCTTCCTCATCGTCAGATTCGGGTGGCGCCGGAGTACCGTTCTTCGCACTCGTCGAACTAGAAGTATTCGAAGGTTTTGGACTAGTGGCCATTGAAGAGGCACTAGGACTCTTTCTGTCCGCACTAGAATTCGTATTTTGATTTCCTTTACCAGATGCCATTCCAGATCCTTGTTTACTAGATTTTATACACTACAAAAAATTAAATATCGTAATATGCATAACCGCGGAAAGATGTTACGCGGTTAAGTAATATTAATTCTTACCTTTTCACTGGCGGCAGAATTTCTACCAGTACTCTGTCTTCCCGTCGGATTATTTTTTGTGTTCTCCTTTGCGGTCTCGGAATCCTTGCGCTTTTTTCGTCGATTTTCCTCGTCTTGCTCCTCCGAATTATCACTCTCGAAGATACGTTTCGCTGATGGTGAAGACGTAGAAACAGCGGACGTTTCATCAGTAGAAGTCAAAGATACCATCGTTGCTTCACTTACAGATGTCGACGAGTTACCAGTAGTGGATGCGTTACTTCCACTACTCTGACTACCTTGAACATTCGAGGGTTTGCCGCTGCCATCCTTATCTTTGTCCAGATTAGGATTCGGAGACGAACTCGCACCTCTCACCGGGGTAGGCTCTTTTGAGCTTTTGAACTCGTATACATCACCACTATCAGTAGATGACGACATATTGCCGGTGCCCAAAACGGTATTAGTATTTGCTGACGAGACGTTGATCGACATCTTCGATGATGTCTCCATTGAACCTTGACCCTGTATTCAATATTTACTAATAAAGATTTTATCAAAAGTGAATAAAAAAACATGATGCGCCTATTAAAGGACAGATTTGTATAATTAAATTAAAAACAATGAATTATTTTAGGAAAAGGAATAAATAGAAACAGGTTCTCCGATGTTTTATGTGTTATTTACTATTATGTTTAAAATGTAAAAAATAATTTGTAAAATTTATTAAAAATATAATTTTTTTAAAGACAAGCCCAAAAATTATTAAATTTCTTGTCCGTCCATTTAAGATGTACTTAAATTTTTTTATACTTCAAATACTCTTTTTAGACCTATTCTTAACGAAACACGATGACACACTTCCTAGATAGGTCCTACACAAGAACACGTTCTTCTCTTTCCAATTATCTATTCTGTAAGATTGATACTACTTAAAGTTTAATAGATCATAAAATTCAAAACAAAGCCCATACAAGGCGACACAAGATAACAATGTATTAAAATATATTTAAAAAACATAGATATAATAAATTCTTAGATTTTTTCTCAGTATAAGATTGATAAATTAACAAATTAAGTACTAAGCTAAGTTACAATAAAATCGGTGCAGTTATCAAAATAGATAAATATAGTGTGCTGCCGAATCAAAAATATTGTAAGTCTAAAGTTTAAAAAAAAAGTTCAAAAGTAAAAATCGTCAAACGTATTTGGTATTAATCTTTAGTATTTGACAAAATATTTAAACTGTGGAGTCAGACATTAAATTCAAATATTAAACAGACACTAGAAAACTATCTTAATCGAAAATACAAAATAATTAAAACTTACATTGAAGATAAAATGACAAGTAAAGCGCAGAATGTATAAAATACAAAGTATTATAAGCTTGTGAGAAACGTCAAAACAATGCCGATATTTCATAAGTCGTACAAGGCTTTTCAAGCTTGTTGATTGGCTACATAACAAAGATTCTCTCTATCCATAGCCAATCAAGACGCTTACAAAATTTGTCATATGACGTATGAAATAGGCCAAATTATATATATGTTATACTTATTAAATTACTAAATAAAACATGGAAATATCAAGATGTCATAAAAAGATCATAATCAGCTTTATTTTCTGACCAGCAGCATAAATTTAGCGACGTTGCGTGTCAATCGGCCGGAAAAAATATATTCATATAAATTTAACCCGTGTTATAACAATTGCTAAAAATTTATTATATTTCTTATTGGGCGAACAAAGGTGAATATAAAAGACAGTTTTATGAAAGTTATTATGTGATAATATCTAGTTTTAAATAAAGAAAAATATAAAAATAAATATTTCCTCATTGTTTTAACTTCAATTGTAAATCAATTATATAAAAATCATTATTTTACATGTTTATTTGGTAAAACTGTAGAAAAAGGGAAACAGTCGCCGATAACCTTGATCTTGACATATGTTGTCAGTCATAACTTTGAGTGAGCTTCAATAGGTTTTAGCCGTCGCTCGTCATTCATTAAAAAGTTATTAACGAAAAAAGTTCGAAAAAATAACGTTTTATTTTTGCTATACAAGGTGTCCCATTTTAATGTCCCACCCCAAATAACTTTTTTTTGATCTTAAAAGAAAATGTTTCAGACAAAAGTTGTATGGCTTTGAGGGGGATCAAAGATAGTGTCATTAGTTTGACCTTAAATAGTTACTTGAAGGTCACATGATGATAATGAATTTAATTATAGTGTTTTGGAAAGCTCTGGAGGTAAGCTACAAGAATATGTAATACAAAATGGGGGGTTCCATTTAAAAAATTTAAAGTGACCTTGTTCTGACCTTTATGACGCCACCCAAGGTCAAATCAATGGCATCTTATGTACTCCTCAAAGTCCCAAAACTTTTGTCTGAATTTTTTCTTAAAATGCATTATTCAAGAGATATTTGATCGATTAATGAGACACCCTGTATAATTAAATTTGCGCTCCACTAACTGTGCCCAACTATCATTTGCCCTTCACTTTAAAAAACATTTTTGAATATCGAGTTTTTTAATCATTATGTTCTTTAAATTATTTTCCTTCAAATTGATTTTTTTCACAGTCAATATTGTCACAAAATCAAATTTTACTACTTTGGTATATGTATGTACCTGTATGCTTACGTTGCTCTGGCGGAAATTTAAATTACCACCTCCTTTCTTCTCATCCCTCGCTCCACGTACCTGGTTGAGTCGGAGCGTCACCCTTGGCGAGCTTCCAGACTGCCCAGTTCCGGATCTGTCAACTGAAGAAAGAACAAAACGTTAATCACGAAAACAATGCAATGTTGATCCTCAACTAACGTACTATACTTGATTCGAGATTTTGGAACACATGAGTGTAAATTACCCCAACGTTTATCTTTATAATCGCGTATATCTTTACGTGTAATACACAGAATTCGAACAATTATTTTTTTAATCGATACGTTCCAAAGGTTCAGAAAGAAGGATGAATATTCGAAATATTCAGGAAAAAAAGACTAAGGAAAATATTGAAATTTGTGAGAAAAACGAGTTTTCTTTAAAAATGTGTAGTTTCGAGAAAAAACTATTAGATTTTTCCAGCGGGAAAATTTCAAAAGTAATCGAACGTACACTTTAAGAAAAATATACCATGATTTTGATTAGTTTAAAAAAATATATTTGTTTGGCAAGATAAAGTTAGATGGAGATCAATAATCTAATAAATGAGTTTAAACTTTATAAAAAGTAAAATAATGCACAATATAATATAATTATATTATAAAAATAATATACTTATGTGAAAAATACTTCTAAACATACTATTTCTAAGAATATCAAGCTACACGCTTATTCAGACTTTGTTTCAAATGCTTCGAATTTAAATAACGTAAAAAATAATAAAAAATGCTATAAATTAACTTATTTTCATTTAAATGGGATGAAGAAATATTAGACAATGACTTTCAAACAACTGAGCGTCCAAAATGGCTACAATTTTCACAGGTATCTTGCAAAACATATACGATTGTAATACTAGAATGGTTTTGACGAATAATGCCATCTTCATATTAAGGCTCAAAACTTTTCAAACGATCTTCGTATAATACATATTCTGTTTGCGAAATTTTTATATTTTTGTATTTCTGTATCAAATAAATATTTGTTTTGTAAAATTGCGTTTTTTTTTCTTAAGCAGTAAAAATATAAAATCGATATTCTCAAAAATACTTATCATAGTGGTTTACAAAGATATTCCAGAGTGATCTAAAAAAATAATACTTTATGTACTCATATACGGTAATTTTAGATGAGTAAAGTAAATTTATAAAATCTCGGGTAATCTCAGAAAATATAACGTAATTTTAAATACTCTAAAGTAATTTTGGGTAATATAAGATAGTATTTGATAATCTGGAATGATTTGAAGTAGTATTAGATTATCTTAAGTAATCCAAGGTAATTTAAAGATATCAAGGATAATTATTGTACATTATAACATCACTGCTCGTGACCAAGCCCCTGGTTGGAAGGTTGCTGAAATGTTATAATAGAAAAAATCTGTAATCTTTTTTAAAATATTACCAAAAAGGTTTCAACTCACTATTTTATTAGTACTTTATTTATTTTATTTATACTTTAAAAATGATATTTAAATACATATTTAATTGATACTTAAATAATATTTAAATTTATTATGTCGATACAATAAATTTAAATATTGTTTAAGTATTAATTAAGCATATATGTTCAAATGTCATTTTTTGAAGTACTTAAAATTTATTAAGAATTATATGATCTGTTTACAGTTTACAAAAACTTATTGAAATAAACTTAAAGTATTTCTCAAAAATGGTAATTATACCACCAACTATTTTGATTAATTGATCACATTATGAGTGCTTTCCAGCAAGGACACAATCAGACACTGTAACACAGTGAGTCGTTTGATCCTTGTTTAATGTAGGTAAATAACAAGGATGTAAATAACAATGATTCACTGTGTTTAACTATAATCTTTGCTGGAAAGTATCTCTCATACATATATAAGCACATATATTGTACATAATTACTACTAAAAAATCACACCTGCAGTTTCCATACAATATTATTATTTATATACAAAAGGTTTTCCCAATTAAAACAGAAAAGTCAGAGAAAAACTCATTCATAAACAAAAGTTTGTTTTGCAATTAAAGAACAAGTCACAATAACATCAAAATGATAAACAAAATTGTGATTGATCAAAAAATGACTTTTACAATAGTAAACATTTTGGAGTCATTTTTTGTTCTGTTTGGATGTTTTTCGATTTATCGCATATGATAGATTTTAAAAACAATTTGACATTTATCAAACAATAAGAATGTTATTTTATGCTGTACATGTGAGAACGCAACCAATATGAATTAGAAATTAAATGTCTTCCGGTCGAAGTTGGATTTTTAATAATTCAATATAAATATATATATATATATATATACATAATCATATTTGTAGTTACTCAAACTGCGCGCTGAATTGGGTTTCCGTACTTATAAACGCAATTAAACTATTGTAATAGTTGCTTCCCATTTACACACAAGTAAAATTAAGTCTGAAGTGAGCTAAGTATTTTATATTCAGATTAATGACGTCACTACTTGCTTACCTTACCTAAAAAGTTATCACATGTCAACATAGGTTGATAACCTTATTTTGAAATGAGTTTACATGATTCACTAAAACATGGTTTCGATCTTGTGCAGATTATATAAGTAAAAAACTCAATTGAATCTCACTTGTTAGAATGCAAAAGAAACGTGTATTCAATTGAGTTATGACGTCATAAATGAGAATTATCTGAAAATGAAAAGTAATGTAAATGGAAAGTAACTAATATCACAATGAATTCACATTGAATTATACATTAAAAATCATTAAGCATTAAACAGCATTAAAGATCCAGCTTCGACTGGTACAGGCATTTAATTTGTGTTAAAACATTTCATGTGACATTGCAGAGCAGAATCCTTTCAGAATTGTTGCACATAAAATGTGAAAGATTGAAACATTTTTGAAAATTTGATTGATTGACAGTAGACTACATTTATCGACTTTTAATCCACTAAAAGTCGACTTCGAAAGCGTTTCATCTATAGTGCTGTCTCATAACAGTCGGAATTTCGGAAAACGGAATCTCGAAAAAGTAAGAATGGGGATCAATCAGAATTATTGAGATGCATTGCTGTTCGTCTGCACGTATACGTTAAACAAGATTATAGGAATTAAATTTCTATACGTATAAAAAAATTCATTAATAAAATGATTTACAAGCGTTGCAAACGTCAAGTGAAATGCACCCTTCGTGCTGTATGAGAAATTGCATAATTTTATCTTTCAACTATTCGAACAGGAAGGAAGAAATTTACCTTTATTTTGCGGTGGTGTCCTCCGCATCTCACAGGGAGCTCCACTGTTCTCAACAACGTGCAATGCACCGTTTGTGAAATTTCTGATTGCGTGCTGCTGTTGGTATTGCGTTTGATGTTGGTAAAATTGATGCTGTGTTTGCAACTCATTCGACGGCGCTGCTGTTGCCGTCTATGCGTCTATTTCAGCAGAACATGGGTTATTGGGAGCGGCTGTTACACTTTCTGTAAATGAAGTAGCGTCTGTAATTCCTATTTCTGCAACTGAGTTCAAAAGATTTCCATGTCGAACTCTTCTGAAGAGGATTTTTTTTTATGGAATAGTGCAAATGATAGCAATATAACAAATATTAGCTACTTTTAACATGGTATAATGAAGCGACAATGAAAGGTTAGAGCACCGTTTCACGTACTAATCGATTCACTTAACGGCGCAATATCACCAACTCCAGAGAGAGTCGATAGAAATTTCTATAAATACATCTCTCTTCAGAAATTCAGTCAGATTTTTAGTAACACAGTCCACTCTCAAGGATGAAATCACTTTATGTTAACCAACAATATTACAATTGTTAATCTTGTCAATGGATAACTCGCGCAATCGTTTTATTTCTTCAAATCATGTTTCAAAGTTCCACAGCTAATCAATTGTTTTAATTGGCAGGAATTAATTACACGCGTAAAGATACACGAATGTTGAATCGCTTCGATGTGTGATTAATGGATTGTCGTTGCTCTTGTTCACTATGTTACAGTATCGATATGAGAATCCGGCAGTATTACTATTTCTCGTCTTCCTGACTTAATCAATGTCACAATATTTGATCACTATTCCCTCCCCCCTCCCCCCGCCCCTCCGATGACTGTATGCTGTCGACGGTACAAAATATCAAACCTATGATTCTCGTAAAACTGCATGAAACTAACAATAAGATTGTATTATTGCCGTGCAGGAACAAACTTGACTCATAGATCGCGTAACGCGTTCGGCAGATTCAACTGTTGCGAAACGGATCCGTGAGCGCTCGCTGCTATTGGATGATCTATAAGGAGCTCCACACAATAAAAGGAACAGGGAACAGAAAACAGAGAATAAGAATTTCGACCTATCAGAAACTGTGTATTTCACAATACATGATTCCTGATAGGTTGAAATTCCTAGGCCCTGCGCACAATGAAAAATATATTAGGCATAGGAATAATATAAAATAAGAATATTAAAATTTCAACCTAAATCTGAAATCGTGTACTCCGATGTATTTAATTCCGTTTTATGCAAGCCAATAGTATAACTGTACATCATGCATACACACCGCTATTGATGAAGGAGTGAGATAGCCTATACTCCTTTCTCGCTCGAAAAAATTTGACAAAATTCTGATGGCCAGTCTCTGATTAAAGGATCTCTAGTTCTTACCGTAGCTCCTACTCACTCTAACGAGCGCATTTGAGTGAGTAGGAGAGCTACGGTTGGAGGAAGTAGGAGCATGTTGGAGCATGCAACGCAAACAAATCTCTGCAACCAATCAGAAAACAGGATTTTGTTTCGTATCATCGATATAAAATAAAATTCTGCTTTCTGATTGGTTGCAGAACGTCATACAACACACGTCAAATCCAGTGTGAAACGATATTGTGCGCGATTAGATATTGTATGTGCTAATAAACAAACATTATTACTTGTGAATCCGTGTACCATCAATTACCTACATTCATTATATGTAGCAATCCACTACAAAATATATATCTATCTCATTTTAAGTGTAAAAAGTGTAAGCAAATCGAACAAACCAAAAGTTTGTTTTCTATGGTTGAACTAGTGTACACTTTTGGAACTTAAAGTGAGATAAATATATGTTTGATAATTTGTAGCGAGAAAGAGAGTTCTAAAACAGTCTACTGCAGGAAAGCCACAAGTATCTCATTGGTGACTCTGATTTGGTCTCCTTTTAATTCTGTATTTGACAAACGGTTCGAATTTATTGAAGTATTATAAAAGTTATATAAACTATTATTTATAAATATTGTTAAATATGACATTTATGTTACGAGCCTGTGCATATGGTCAAAAGGGACTTGCTATTAAGGATTTTAATCATTTGAAATGCCGCATTTTGTCTTATGTCATACATGATTACAATTTTGAGGTTAGAATAAATTTTTGTATTTAAGCAGATTATTATTGAAATAAACTATTGATAAATGTTAAGAAGATCCTGTTTACGTCAAATTTTGATAAACATACACTGAATCGATTCGTTTGCGCGTAAAAATAAAGATTTAACAGGAAAAAAGTCGCTCTGTTCCACGAACCGAAATATTAATTATTAAAATTGACGATTATTCACAGGTTAGGAAATCTGTCACAGCAGTGATGAAAGCAGTTCACTGCTTTAAAAACACAAATTCATTGCTTTTAAAATATAAATTCACTGTTTTAGCAGAAAATTTGTTTTTAATGTGGACAATTTGTGTTCTTAAAACAGTGAATTTATATTTTTAAAGCAATGAATACTTGCTTTAGCAAATTTGTTTTTAAAGTAGAGAATTTTGTTTTTAAAGCAGTGTATTTATATTTTTAAAACAATAAATCACTGCTTTAAAAACTAGTTTAGCAGATAAATTCACTACTTTAGCAGAGAATTTATGCTTTTAAAGCAATGAATTTGTATTTTTAAAGTAGTGAATCACTGAGAGATTTCCTAATCTGAATAGTCGTCGATTTTAAGATTAATATCTCGGTTCGCGAAACAAAACTTTTTTTACAAATTTTTATTTTTATGCAAAAACGCATCGATTCAGTATATTTTTATTAAAATTTAAGCTGAACGGAGTTTTCTTAATATTTACCAAATTGTTTACAATGATTAAAATGTTTTCATAACATTAAAGAAATTTAAATTTTGTAGAGATGTTCCACAACACGTAATATAAAGTTCTTTCATAATATAAATTCTTTCTCTCAAGATCAGAAAACTATTGAAAGAACTGAGATTTATTATGGACCTTTAACCAAACAAATTAAATTTCTCAAACTTTTTTCATTATTAACCTCTTCCAGTAGCTTAATGGTTCAGCCATTTCTTTACTTGAAAGCTGTAGAAAATGATAATATAGGAGTCATTTTAGGATTATTTGCATGTGTTGGATTTTTTGCTATAACTACTCCTTTATTAATACATATGATAACGAAAAAGTATGTAACACATTTGTATTATAATGCAAAAGAAGATATATACATTGCAAATACTTATAGTTTGTTTGCTCGAACAAAACAGGTATTTAAATTTTATACAGTATATTTTTGTAGTATGTTTTTATGTAATAATCTTGTAATAATGAATTATATTTCAGTTCACATTTACACCAGAGGATGTAGTAGTACCTGATGTAAATGGAATGTTTACAAATTGCATTATAAAGAATATCCCTTTATTTCTAGAACAAAAATTTTTCTATGATTCTAGTCATTATATTCGTATAATGGGATACGATAAACCAATAGATTTTAAATTACATAATGATTTTAATCAAACAGTCACAATACACTGTAAAGAAAAGAATCAGAATGACTGTAAAGAAGATAAAAATAAAAAATAATTATAAGATAGCATTAAGGCATACTTTATTTATACCTCAGTTTCTTTTTACATACAAATTTTGTACATGTATCTTTATAAAACGGTAATGTAATAAAACATTACAAAATATTTATATCCTAGTACTAAATATACATACACTATATTATTATAATTGTGCTGCTGCATTTACAAAAGAGTATATAAAAATTGTCCTGAGCTGAAACTTAAAAAATTAATTCTACGTTTCTTGATGTATATGAAAGAGAAAAATAACATTTATAAGAAGAGGAAAATCTGGGAAAATTGTGATAATAATAAAAAATGTCATGAAATTAGGGTAGTTATCCAAAAGACGCTTCTCACCTTCAATTTTAATAAAATTATATTATAAAATGTATAATTATGTAATAAAATTAATTATATAACTCATTCGACGCGTGCGTTTTTGCATGAAACGAAAGAATTTGGCAGTTAAATGTTGTGCCTAGTTCCGCGAAGCGAGATATTTATCATTAAAGTTGACAACTATTTAGGTTAGAAAATCTGTCAATCACAAAACACTGTGACACGAGCATGCGCTGCGATCACGTTTTTATGACATTTTCATGCTCTAGAAATACTATCCTCACACTCCTAATTCTAAATGAATTTTTGCCTCTAAAAAGGCTTCTCACATCCCACTATCCTTATAGGTTGGAAATATTTCAAGCGGACACTGTCTAGGTTGCAACTTCTAAGCGATTAGGCCCCAAGCGAATAGAATGTTTTTCTTTTTGTTCGGGGCGGCGTAGCCGCCATGCAAAACTTCTAGATTGTTACTCAAGGTATCAATCATGAAACTTTTTTCCTAGGATTATAAGTAAAAAATTCGTCCATTAACTTCAATGATTAAAGTTTTCACCTTTCACTTTCCATCCTAGGGATAAAGTTTCATGATTGATACCCTGATTAGAGCACAATATAGATATTCGCATCCGCCATTTTTAGTCCCTTCCCCACTCTGTTCTCTCTTCAATCTTCTTAGTTTAGCGACGAAGTGGAGAGAGAGAGAGAGCAAGAGATTGAGGAAAGGAACAAGAGAGAGTGAGAAAAGGATTAAAAATGGCGGATGCTTAATGTTATAGTGCTTTACCTTGATCAAGAAATGAGCACATCTTTATACTTTCATCATATGTTAGAGAGTGCGGTCTAGTTTCCATCGAGGATTTAAACCGGATCAGAATGTAAGAACTAACGAAGGCTACGTTCCAAAACTTCCTTTCTGAGAAAAATTTTACTCGAAATATATAGTATACGTAACGTATACTATAGCATATAGAGTAAAATCTTCCTCGAAAAGAAACTTTTGGAACGTAGCCCAATCACAGTCGAACATTCCCCTGTTGTTCGACTGTAACAGAGGAATACTCGACTGTAGTTGGTTAATTCTTACATTCTGATCCGGTTTAAATCCTCGGTGAAAACTAGGCCATTGAGTGCGGCGCAAATGAATCTCAAGGCTGTGTTAACATCGGTTGGACCACGCTGGAATCTGAATGACCAAGTGATACTGTGTGATGAAGTGTGTGTAATTGTCGAGTCTGTTTCGTAAGCCGGTTTGTTTGAATGTAAAAGGAGTAATAGACGTGTAAACTTTTGTAAAAAAGCAAAAGGAGAAAATGATTAATGTAAAAGACGATGAGACCGCGATTACGGAAAATGGCTTGCAGAAAACGGCCAAACAGCTACAAAAAGAAGCCAAGAAGTTAGCTAAGTTGGAGAAATTTAAGCAAAAGCAAGAAAAGAAGGAGACTGAAAAACTGATAAAAAAATCAGAAGTGAAAGAAAAATCAGAGGTGAGTGTGAAGTACGTTAAATATCCTGGATCTGCCGGAATAAAGAATTCTATCGAGAGCACGTTGGAGTAAGAGAATGGTAGAAGCATGTTGGAACATATTGGAACTTATGACGCGAACAAAGTTTTTATCATTTTATATAGAATCTAATCATTTAGGTACTTTCATTTTATTGAAACTTATAAGAGAATTTCACAATTCTAATGTAAGTTCTTACTTAGTTTGACAAATACTTAATTATTTTTTAATTAAACAACTGTCTTAATTATTGAGTCTATTATATTTAAAGATATAAAAATACAAAAAAAGATCGATATTAATTGTACACATCAGATTATATAGAACATAATAGTAATCTCAAGAATCGAATATTTAATGAATCTCAATATAATTTGAATTAAGTATACTATAAATCAGTTTTACTTGAATTATAAAATTAATACTTATTCTAAACTTATCTGTATCAATTCTGTTATTATTGTAAGGTCTTAGAATTGCTCGACATCAGTACACTAAGAATAAGGACAACAACAATCTGTAAAAGTACATTCAGGGCCTTGAATTAGTTTAATGTTAAATTACCATATTCCAACATGCCTCTATTTCATCAAACTAATTTATCACAGCTCTCTTACGGTTCTTAAATTTTATTGTACTTCAAGGCTTTTAATAAATATTTAATATAGCGATCTGTTCTCCCTCCCTTCTTTGATTTTTTTTGTAATGTTGTAAAATAAAATAAAAATACAAAAGAGTTACGAGCCACGTGAGATGTTTATTGCTAATTGCTTATTTAAAATTTAATATAAACAATCACATATGTTTCGTCTCCTTATTGATCGTCATTATCAATGTAACAATAGCTGCGTTCAGCAGAAAAAACAGCTTTACAACTGTAAAATTCTTCAATAAGATGATTCTTACTTTTGATTTCTTATGGCTCTAAATATATAAACCAATCATATTGAAGAATTTTATCGTTGCAAACTGTTTTTTCTGCTGAACGTAGCCAATAACTACAAAATATGATCCGTTACTATAATTTTAAGTGAGAATATTAAATGGAAAAAAAAATAATCTTACAATTTTTACTCACATATCTTATAAGTAATGAATAATCCCATAGCCAATATATTGCTGTTTCATGTTACTCAAATAATGAATTGATTTATGTAGTCAATATAGTAAGGTAAATTTGAGAAAGATAGCACAAGCGGGAAGATGTCACTTTATTTATATCTTAGTCATAGAATTATTAGCCATTCTAACTGCATAAAAGTATATAGTAGAAGTATGTAGACAATGGCGCAATTATCAAAAAGTTCATGCCAATTAACATTGGAAAATATTTAACAAAGTATGAAAAAGTAGGTCATGAAATATCCTCTTTATAATATTTGGTACGCTAAAATTTGTGCTTCGATGCTTACTAAAACAAATGATATACGATTTTGATTAGTGTTTCCTAGCAGTCATATGGCTGATATAGATTATAATTTGTAATATTCTTATATACGTAAAAATTGCAATTGAATATTTGTCTTGCACTTGGAAGTAAGATGACATAAATACAAAATACAATTTTTTCTATTTGAAACCGTCATTGAAACGGTTTTATGAATTAAAATTTTGGATGCTTTGTATAATTCAAATTATTTTAAGTTAATGAAATGCTATTTAAATAAATAAAAATCTGTCTAACTTACTTCCTAAATTATTCTCTTGTATATTTCGTTTATATTTTATCATACCTTTATACGTTTTTATAGCTCAAACTCTTAATTATGGACTGTAAATAAATAAAATATGCTTTTATAGTTATTATATTGCATTACATTATTTAATTGTTTGTGATATCTTTTCCCATAGGAGATGGCATTTTATCCATA
>NW_017305375.1:6007196-6012638 GCF_001594115.1 Trachymyrmex septentrionalis
TTACTGATATATGTCACTTAAATTTTTGTTTTTGCGATACAACAATTTTTTGATGCAGCATTTTTATGGTTTGTTCAGGCAGCATATCTATATTTGACGACTCTTCTTTTTTTTTAAAAAGTTACGTATTATTTAAATTCTTTTCATGATATAACGGCTGTTTATTTGGGTAGCACACCTACTATATTTCTTATTCTTTCCTTTCTTCGAATAAAAATAAGTAATTTTATATTTTTTAATCTTATTTTACTAATTTTACTAAATTACAGCTACAGATTAATCCTATCTTTTGTTAAAATCTTTTTCTGACATGTGTACTCTTTTTACCTTTTCTTAAAAAGTTATTTTTTTTACTTGATTGTTCTAATTAACCATGTTTATTTACAAATTATTCTAATTAGAACTGCAAACATGATCCATAATTACTAAAATTGGAACATTCAGGTTTAATTACTTTGCCAATTTATTCGGTTACTCTTTTTAGGTATTTGCACTATTCAGTTCATCTAAATTTTTTATATTTTAATATATTTGAAGAATCAAGTCTATCCAAATCTGCAAATTTGTCAATATTCCTTTGTTGTCATCACGAGTCAAAATGAATTTCGAGCTGTATAACTACAGCGTAATTCATAATCGAGTCATATGTGATATCAGTCATAATTATCACAAGTTTAAAGTCTCCGATTGAGACAGATGTTCCGATTCTGACAGAAAAAACTCGCTCGAAACAGTGTAAATGGCTGTGTAAATGGTGTACACTGTATGTGCACTGATAGTACACACGGGTATGCAATTTCCGTTTTTGCCTCAATTTGGCGGACCAATATACCGATCGTTACCCTGTTGGCCATATTCTTATTATAGGTATTCTAGACCAAGTGAGTGCGTCTTTTTCTGAATGAGGATTACCTCCCCTTCTCAAATTTTCACAATACTCGGTCTAGAGATACTATGTCTATGCTCATAATCCAATATACTAAAATGAATTTGATTCAGTTATATTTTGGGGGAGCAATGCTGCTTATGGAGGGCGACACGTACTACTTCCACGCATACAATTTACAACGCGAAACGAGGTCTACTCCACCTGCCTAGGAGCACACGACTTTCCACGCGAAGTGATGTCCACCGTTTCCTCTGTCTAAAGATGCACGAGGCAATGGGGAAGATGGGATGGACCTTGTTTCGCGTGGAAAATCTGATGCTCCTAGACAGGATGAGTGCGGAGTAGTTTTTAATATTGTATAAAGCAAAAATAAAACGTTTATTCCTTAAACTTGTTTGTTAATAATTTTTTAACGGATTACGAGCGGCGGTTAAAACTTTTAAAAAGTTACTCAGGACACGATCTCGATAACGTACTTTAAGGTCAAAGTCATTGGACCAGTCTCCCCTGATATATTTACCAAATAAAGGTCAAGAATAAGATTCAAATTAAATAACACTAAAATTGGTGTTAAAATTTGAAAGTAAATCATATATTATGTCAATTAAAAAAATTTTAAATTGGAACTATTATAATTACGCATTAAATTAACAATTAAACGAAAACTATTATATAATTTTAAGTGTGAAAGCTACAATTTTAAATTTTAATTCTTTTACGTGATCACTATGTTTGCAATGAAGTTTAGTTAAAATTAGTCAATTTGATTATATCAATTAGATCTATCTCTGTTTACAAGATAAAAAGGGGTAGTTACTTATAGAAACACCCTGTACGTACATAGTTACGTGCGTACATGCAAAATTTTCAAAAAATCCAGAAACGCTTAAATATCTCAAAAAAAGCATTTTTCAAAAAAAAAATATTTCACATACGAGTTGTAGGATTTAAAAAGATCTGTTTACTAATCACATCCGTTTGGCCCTGGGTGGCATTGCATATTTTTATAATATACTTATCTCGATAATTTTTCAAAACAATATAGCAATATATCTTTTTTATTAAGGACTTTTTGAGGCCTTACGAGGCTTGAAAGCTACAGTATCGCCGGCATTAGCATTACCTGTGATGTCCAACTAATAGATAAATCCTGTCAAATGTTTAGGATCATGATCTTGACATCGTATGTCAAAACCAAACTGTTTGGAGATTGTTCCTCTTATTTTCATTTTTAGTGTAAAAAATGTTAAATATTTTCGACAATAACTATTTTTAATCCAAGGTTAATCATTTAGTAATGATGAAAAAGAAATATTGCATACTTATAAAATAAAAATATTAGAACCTAGTTTATTTATTAATTTAATATGTTTTAGAAGAATGATAAGAAAAAAGATACTACAGCAATTTTGTATAGCATCAATACACCACCTGGAGAAAAAAAAGATATCATATGCCCGATACCGGATACATATAGCCCACGATATGTAGAAGCCGCATGGTATGCTTGGTGGGAAAAGGAAGGTTTTTTTAAACCAGAATATGGCGTTAGTAAATGAGAAAATAATATAAAAAAATATAACAATTTGTAGATGTATAATGTCGTTGAATTAAAACATATTTATCTGTGTACATATTAAAATTTTATTTTAGAGAAAAGATATATTAGAAGAAAATCCAAAAGGAAATTTTGTAATAATAATGCCACCACCTAATGTAACTGGTTTCTTGCATCTCGGACACGCTCTGACTAATGCTGTAGAAGATACTATTACTAGATGGTATAAATATTACATAAATTCAAGAAATAATTTGACATTTTTAAAAAGATTAGAACAGCTGTTGTGTATATATGTGCATGTAAACGCGCGCATATGTGTGTTGCATTCTTAATTGGTCGATTGCAATTGATTTAGGAACCGTATGAAAGGGCGTACGACACTCTGGAATCCAGGTTGCGATCATGCGGGTATCGCCACTCAAGTGGTCGTAGAGAAAAAGTTATGGAGAGAAGAAAAAAAATCTCGTCATGATATTGGTAGAGAAGAATTTATTAAGAGAATTTGGCAATGGAAGTATGAGTAAGTGTAAAATTGTAAAAATATGAAACATCTTTTACAATTATACATGTATAAAAAACATAATGTGGAAACATATAATACACTTAAAAAAAGGTACACTGAGAATTTAGAAAAAATTTACCAAATTAAAAAAATAATTATAATTTGGTAAAAATAAAGAAAGTAAAAATATGAATAAAAATGCAAAATAAAGCTTCAATTATCTACTTTAGGGATACTTGAATGGTACTTATATTAGTTATACTCGACCATATTTTCAAAATGGTAGATGACAAAGTGAGAAATACAAAATCGATAATCAAAAGCACCAAGATACTATTAAAAACGGCTGATCTTACAGAAATTCGCGTGACTGTTAAAATTTAAATGATTAATATCCATTTTCATCAACATTGATTAACTTTAATCTCGGTTTTTAATTATAAAAATTAGAAAAAGATCAAGAGTAAGTCAAATCTTGATTAAAGTTAATTTATGTTGGTGGAAATAGACATAAGAGTAAGAAATTGATAATATAGTAAATATTTCATGTTTATTTTATTAGTTTTGTAAACATATATGTATGTTTAAAACTTAATAATACTTGATTTTGATTTAAAACTTGAACATCATTTCTGGTACCAATAGGACGTCGTAAATACTGCCTACCATCACTTCCAAAAAGATTAAATTTAGATTTGACTGAGAAAGCTATTTTTTTCCCATCTTCGACTGTCCAATTTTGGTGATCTTTAGCAAACTGTAATTAAGCCTTATTCTTTTTACTGATTAATAGTTTTTTAGTATCTATACGATTGAAAAGTTCTACATCATGCAGCCTTTGTGTCATAGTACTACGGCTAACATCGACAAGGTTTTTCATCCTGTAACTCGCGTGCAATTTCAACAGCAGTTTTCTTGACATCCACAGTTGATTTGCGTTTAATGACATGATCTACTTTTTTACATATTTTTCGTGGCCTTCCATTATGCGACGATCTTTTAATCCATATCCAGCATGATATTTACCAATAATATCATTTATGGTGGTTTTATCTATAGATAATGAAGCGATCTCTCTCTCTCTCTCTCTCTCTCTCTCTCTCACGAAAAAACTTTCCGTCTTTTGAAAACTTATTTTTTATTATAAAATTATTTCGATTATCAATTTTACATTTTCTCATTTAATCATTTGAAATGAATAGCCAAGCATAAAGCCTAATCTACAAATGTATTTTCCTTCTTATTTCTTGTTTTTTATCTCATGTCTTTTTCCTTCTTTGCAACCGTTTTATCGACAATTGCGTTTTTTTATGTGTTCCTGTCTTTTCCGAAGTGCGTCAACTTTTATTTCGTCCGACAGAAAATGAAAGAACTGGGCAAGAAGATAAGAAAAAAAAGTGAAAGTAAGAAGTAAAAAGCAAGAAACAGGAAACAAGGAACATCATAGATTAAACTTAATTGCCATTCAAGTATTCAGGATACTTAAAGCTTCATTTTATATATCTCTATTCATATTTTTATTTTTGTGTTAATTAGTTATGATTATTCAAAATTCGATAAATCTTTTTAACTTTTCAGTGTATTGCGAGTGAGTGTGATTTAATTAGGATACTTTTTTGAAATATTTTTTTTTAGAAAAGGCGATAGAATTTATGCACAGTTGAGAAAGATAGGTGGTTCCTTCGATTGGAGCCGTGCTTGTTTTACAATGGATTCTAAATTATGTAAAGCCGTAACAGAAGCATTTGTGCGTTTGCACGATGAAGGTATTATTTATCGCAGCAATCGTTTAGTTAACTGGTCTTGTGCTTTAAAAAGTGCGATTTCAGATATTGAAGTGAGTACCATGTACATAGATACTTCTTTAACAAATGTATATTTTACAAAGAATTATGAATTACATTTGAAAATCTTTAAAAACATGTTTGTTGAAAAAAGGTCGATAAAGTGGAATTAAATGGGCGGACTCTTTTTTCTATACCTGGCTACGAAAAGAAAGTAGAATTTGGAGTTTTGGTGTCTTTCGTTTATCAGCTCCTTAATTCAGAAGATAAAATAACTGTGGCGACCACCCGTATTGAAACCATGTTAGGAGACACCGCTATTGCGGTGCATCCAAAAGATAGTAGATATATTCGATATATTGGAAAATATGTGCAGCATCCGTTTTGTAACAGACATATACCTATTATAGCAGACGAATTTGTCGACATGGAATTTGGCACAGGTATAGCTCAATCATAAATAAAATATTAAAAGTAAATCGTAAAAGTAAAATTATTGTGAAAATAGACTAGACCAAGAATAACTCATTTATTTTGCAGGTGCTGTAAAGATTACGCCAGCTCATGATCCGAATGACTATGAAGTTGGAAAGAGGCACAATTTGCCATTCATCAATATTTTTGATGATGAAGGAAATATTATTGGAGATTATGGAAGATTCACGGTATTATATATATATACATATATATATATATATATATATAT
>NW_017305375.1:6012738-6016486 GCF_001594115.1 Trachymyrmex septentrionalis
AGTGTCCCAAAAAAGTCGGGACATCCGAATATCTCAGAAAACATAAGTTTTACAGAAAAGTGTTTCAGACAACAGTTGTAGGGTTTAAAAAGATCTATTTACTGATCTTATCAGTTTGATCTTGGGTGAGTGAGGATAGTCTAGCAAACCTTGCCAGATTTCCATCCGCATTCTCTGCGGCCCGCGCATCGAGCTAGCAATGAGCGTATACTTGATAGTAGTAGGCTGGGCGAACGCACGGTGATGTTTAGAGATTGATCTCATTAACTATTGCGAAAATCGTAAAATGATAGAGGATTTTCCGTCTCAATTTAGTCCGCTCTACCTGTCTACGAATGAATTATGGAACATGAATTATGGAATGTATAATAGATTTCTTAATTACAGGGAATGAAAAGATTTGAAGCCAGAGTGGCTATCATTAAAGAGATGACAAAAAGAAATCTGTTAATCGATGTAAAGGATAATCCAATGGTAATACCTATATGTAGTCGATCGAAAGATGTCGTCGAACCTCTCATAAAACCACAATGGTAAACGAACTCAATGTGTACTATATTTGTTAAGCTTTTTTGAAGAAATTTATCTAATTTCTTTTCATATTTAGGTATGTTAAGTGCGACGAAATGGCTGCACAAGCTAGAGAAGCGGTAAACACGGGTGCTCTGAAAATAATTCCAGAACAATTTAAGAAAACTTGGTATATCTGGATGGACGGTATTAGAGACTGGTGTATTTCACGTCAGCTCTGGTGGGGCCATCGGATTCCTGCTTATGCAATTAAATTTATCAATTCTTATGAGAACATGAAAAAGGTAATTTTCAAAAAATAATTTTTTTTGAAAAAAAATGGTTTTTTTTTGCGTAGAATGATTTTTAAGCAGATAGTTTCATACATAATAAGTCAAAGATGATCTTATACAGATAGGTGAATATTGGGTAAGTGCGCATTCTGAGGCTGAGGCTAGAGAGAAAGCGGCTAAGAAATTAAATGTTAATGTGAACGACATTATTGCGGAGCAAGATCCCGATGTATTAGACACTTGGTTCTCTTCTGCTCTTTTTCCATTTTCCATTTTTGGTTGGCCAGATAAAGTATGTATGTCATAAAAAATACAGTGAATTGAGAAACAAAACTACTAAATTTATGAAATTAGAAATAAAACACACAACTTCTAAAATCAAATGTATTTTTCAGACCCCTGAGCTTAAAGCATTTTATCCGACTACACTGTTAGAAACTGGCCATGATATACTCTTTTTTTGGGTTGCCAGGATGGTCTTTATGGGCCAAAAATTATTAGGACAGTTGCCTTTTAAGTATGTGTATTATAAATGCATTCAATGCATTCCATACTTTTATGCATAAAGAAATGAAATATATATTTTGGAATATACATCTCATATAAAATATTTTTCTTTTATAGGGAAGTATATTTGCATGCGATGGTGAGAGATGCGCATGGAAGAAAAATGAGTAAATCCTTGGGAAATGTAATAGATCCTATGGATGTGATTAAAGGAATATCTTTAGAAGTGCATATATGAGCAATAATTTGATATTTTTTATATATTCTCGGCCAAAAGTTTGACCATTATATATACAGATTGTACTGTTTTAATCCATTCAAATATCTCAAGAACAGTGTGTTAAATCGAAAAATATTTGGACAAAAGTTTTTTTACTTTAAAGAGCATATAAGATGACATTATTGGTTCGACTTTGGGTAGCGTTGTCGAGGTCAGAGCAAGATTGATCACTTTGAATTTTTTTAAATGGGACCTTCTGTATAATTAAAACTATTACATGAAATATTTGGTGTACAAATTAATTCGGTGCTTTTTTTTTGATAAAATTCAAAGTTATTTACACAAAGAAGTACACATTTAATATTCGAAATAATCTCCTGTTTTCGACTTTATACCATCTTTCGAGCAACTGACGAATGCCCTTGTGAAAGAAACTTGGCGATTTTGACTCGATAAAACCATCGATGCTTTTTCGGACTTCAATTATTTTAAGGTCCCTAAGTAATCACTTTAGCCATATTAAATCGTGACGTCATAAGTGAGAAATGGCACATTGATTTTTCTTGCATACCATTTATAAATAAAGAGAATTTGGACGAAACGAAATGATGAGATCGCTTTAAAACACTGATAAAAATGGACGAAAATTCTCCATATCTCCTCTGATAGTCAGTAAAGATAATCGAAAAAGGCTTGTGAAATGAAAATAGGCTACTCATGCGCATTGAATAAAAACGGACGCACTTTACGTGTCTTTTACGATTACTTACTGACTATCAAGGGAGATAAGAATAGTTTTCGTCCATTTTTAGTTTTCGTCCATCGACGTTGTCGATTCGAAAGATCAAAATCTCCATTCCGAAATCTCTGGTACTACTTTTTACAGTGTCTTCAGCCAGAACGGTGCAAATCATTTCTGTAACTTCAATAGCATTTAAAAAAATTGGAATGCGAAAAGAATGCAATGCTTCAAATGCTGCTTATCGACTGCCATCGTATTTACTGTTGTTTTATGAGGTTGTTTGCTTCACCAAAATATATATTTTGAGAACTTAGTAGCACACACTTATAAACTACAAAACGACAGGAAACTATTTAGTTTTAAAATAGAGTTAATAAATCACGAAATGCACCAAATTAATTTATACACGTAATAAAAATAATGTGATATATTACAATACAATTTATATAAATATATATAACACATTTTTATTATTTTTTAATGAAATAAAACATAATATAAATATTTTTGAAAGTTCTATAAAAAATATTTTTTTAAAAGAAAGAGTATTAGACACTTTAAAGTAGCTACTCTGATAATGATGATAATAATAAATAATTTATATAATAAATATAAATGAGAGTGTTTAATTATCTATAATACTAATATGTAATTTCATGAAATTTTATTACAATCAAAAAGTAATTAAAACTAATAACATTAAATTAAATTTAAGATACTGATATTTTCATTTATACGTTTTTCAAATTATTACGATAATTAGTTAAAAAATCGATTTCTTCGAAACTATGGGCTAATGGCTGAAACGTATCGCTTTTTTTTCGCTCAAGAATAGTCTGTAAAAAGCCATAAAAATCCCCGACTCCGTTACCTAGTGTTCCACTTGTTAGATTTAGAAGAACTAAAGACAAGAACTAATCATATAAGAATCACTAAGAGCTAACTGATTAATTTTCTCTGCTGAACGCAGCCATTGCTATGTTAATTGTAACTGAATATAATGTCTAATTTACTTTCAAATAAAAATTAGTAAGATATGAATGGACTTTTAAGTCACTTTTATTTCACTGGAATATTTTTAAATTTTATACTTTGTATAAATTTTATATTTGGTCTCAAAACTTTTGGTCAGCGCAATGTATTCCATAATATTTCTAAATAAACAAATTTTTTTTTAGGATCTTCAAAAACAATTGTTAGACTCGAACTTGGATCCAAAAGAGTTGGAACAAGCTCGAGAGTGTCAAAAGCGTGATTATCCGCAAGGCATTCCCGAATGTGGAACAGATGCTCTGCGATTCGCGCTTTGTGCTTACACCACTCAAGGACGAGATATAAATCTTGATATACTTCGTGTACAAGGATATAGATTTTTCTGCAATAAAATATGGAACGCTACAAAATTTGCACTTGTCTATCTTGAACTTCAATTTAAATACAACGCAAATGATAGGGTAAATTTTAATATTGTTAAAT
>NW_017305375.1:6016586-6020558 GCF_001594115.1 Trachymyrmex septentrionalis
TGTATTGACGTGATGGGAAATGGCAAGTGGTACCAGTGGACTTTGAACGAAGCGTGCGTGCAGAAGGCGTTAAATAATTACCTGGCTGATTATTCGTATCTTGATGGTTATACACCTTCGCAACTTGATTTATCGGTTTATCAATCATTGAAAGAATTGAACATTGATTTTGCAAAGCATCTACACATTAAACGTTGGTATAATCATATCGCGACATTTACGGACGAAGAAAAGGCTGTATTTCGTGTGGAACAAAATCAAATAATGCCGAAACTTGCATACATTAATCAGAATCAAACCAATAATGATGATACATTTGAGGTAAAGTCGTACGTATTTAATATATAAATAATATTTTTATTTAGAAAGAAATTGCAAAAATTTTGATTTTTTTGTTCATAATATATGTTTCTTATTATAGCTAACTGGGAATGAGACAAATGTAGATTTATGGATGTTATCGCGTGTTAGTTACGCTGCCGGAACTTGCGACGAAGCAATTAAACAGTATGACTTTGCATTAGCCACTACTACCTGTTACAATTTATGGTTATACGATCTGTGTGATGTTTATCTGGTAAATTTTTTAATATAATTTGTTATAATATAAGGAAAAAAATTTGTTATAATAATATAACAATTTGCGTGTCTAGGAATATCTTAAAACAATTTTCCAAAGTGAAGATAACGCGGCTAAGTTAGCAGCTCAAAAAGTATTATTTATAACACTGGATGTGGGATTGCGTTTATTGAGCCCATTTATGCCATTTATAACAGAAGAATTGTATCAACGTTTACCTCGTAAAAAGTTAATATATCCAAGTATATGTGTAAGTCCGTATCCGGATGTTGTTAAGGTAAATAATTATATATTTTATAATCATGATAATAAAACATACAATTAAAATATCATAATACCGTAATATGTCTGATATTTCAGTGTTGTTGGAGAAATCAAGAAATTGAAAAAGACGTTGATTTTGCGCAAAAAATAATTAAGAATATTCGCTCTACTCGCGCGACTTATAATTTACCTAATAAAACGAAAACCGAAGCGTATGTCACGTGTAGCAATCCAGCATTAAAGGAGAAAATTATTCGGTATAAATTACTCATAGAAACTCTTGCGTACTCTGTTCTCAGTATGCAAAAACCACCAGTAGGCTGTGCTATTATTACTGTAACTAATAAGATTCAAGTGCATCTATTACTACAGGTAATTAACACATCATGTAATATACATATATACAGAGTGTAACTAAAATAAAGTAACAAACTTCGGGCTTCTCACCAAAAAACATGAAAAAAAGTTCATATGAACATATAATCCATAAATTCACTGTTACTGAGATATAGCTCAAAGTGTGGGCAACTCGGCCCTGAAGTTTATTTTAGTTATCTTATTTTAGTTACATCCTGTATATATTAATTATTATTATTATTATATATAATTATATATTACGCTCACGCACAAAAAACTAAGTTTTTTCACAAATTTTTCAAATTTCACAATATTTTCAAATAGCAATATCTCAGTGAAAAATTATCGTATCAAGATTTTTAAAAAACATTTTAAAGCTTCAAATCTCTACTTTTCAGAACGGTACTTCAAAAAACGGTGCTACTAATATTTCATAAAGTTACACAAACATAAATGAAGATGCATAAATTCTCAAAACTTTTTATGAAATTTTCGAAGTTCCACAACACCAATTAAAAAAATTACGCACAAATGAGGTTTATAGCTTTCGTAAAAATGAATCTTTACATGTAATTTGCTTTTTTATAGACCTCTGTACAATTTTTTTCACCGAGTTATTCGACATTGAAACAAAAAGAGTCGTTTTTTTGCGTGTGAGTGTATATTTATTATATGAATATAATAAATAAATATTTCGCAGGGTTTAATTGATTCAAAAAAAGAATTAGAAAAATTACAAAAGAAGAAAAGCCAATTGATCGAAATTATACAAAAATTGAAACAGGATTTAGCAATACCCGATTATAATGTAAAGGTACCTCTTGATGTTCAAAAGAATAACAAAGAAAAATTAGTCAATCATGAAGACGAATTGCAGCGAATTATCGACGCAATAATGATTTTACAAACAATGTAGAAAGTAAATCTATTGAAAGTTTTGTAAACTCTGTATTATTTAACAGTAAATAACTTATTTGTTGAATTCATAGAAAATTTAGTTAGACATGTTTCTTTTTCGTATACGCACACTTTTTTAAACACGTTCCATATTGTGGATTACCGGTGACACATTTGATTTTCCGTTTGGACGTTTTAATTATAAAAGGAAATACATAATTATATATATGTATAGCTGAAATCTTTCTATATGTAGTCGAAATCTCCAGTGAGAGCCTTCAGAACACATAAGACAGAACAGATACAAAGAAACAAGTACCGTGACCTCCAGTCAACTTCGTCGAGATTAATAGACATAATATTTTTCTATTAAATAAATCTCATATTATATAGGTGATAATTTCGGAAGTCGAATTTGGAAATCTTTTACTATAGACAAATGATTTTAGTACTGAATTATTTAACATTCCATTATATGATTTTTATATTGAAATATGTTGAATATATACAGGATATTTTAATCAACGTAGGCGAAACCATATAAGATGTCGAAATTCTGTTTTTTATGAATATATTTTTAAAAAATCATATAGTTTTATTTAAGAAAATAAATTTGACTTTTATTTCACTTTGACGTTTTCACCCAAAGTCAAATTCTTTTCAAAGTATGTCTTCTTCGATAATATATAATCACATAAAAACAGGATTTTAATATCTTGCATGGTTTCAGAGAAATTCAAATGCGTTAATTAACTTGGGACATTCTTTTCATTTTCCTCAAAACTTATTTTTCTCATTATTTTCATCAAATAAACATAAAGCATATTCTTTTTATTGTCGATATATCTGACACAAATAGAAATTCGAAAACGAGCGTTAAAAAAATTAATAGAAATTATACTATTATTATTATATTATTACTGACAATCTAGGATAGGAGGGTGTAATAATTAACAAGCTCATTTTTAATTATGTTTCATTTTATCGTAAATTTTCTGACGGAAGCAGTCTTCAAACAAAACACGATGGTGCGTACCATTAACATGGAATAAGTGGGCACATCGCGACTATTGCGTAAAAATATTTGCGTATTCATTCTAACGCCATCGAAGGATTTTCCTGATGAGATTCTTGGTGATATTAAAAACGTATATTCGGATGTTTGAGGATGCTGGCAATCTCACCGAGAAAGTCGCGTCCGCGGCATCGATATCCTACATAATATTTTCTCTTTCTTGGGACGTTATCGCAATGTGCCTGTTAAATAGCTGCGTGTACTCGAGTGTGTGCCGAGTCGTATAATACAGCAAAGCCGAATATTTTAGTGTAATAAGTTGCGCGTGCTATCCGTAATGTTTGTGTGCGGAGACGATGAATTTAGATTCTCGTCATGACAACGAGCCGCGTTCCAATAATTTTCGCGGACATCATAACAAACATAAGGAAGAAAAAAGTATAGTGTTCCAAAATAATTTACAGACAGAACATAAGAGAGAGAAACAGAGAGAGATTAATATTAGTCTTCCAGTTCTCTCTTCCTTTCTGTATAAAGACATCATCATACTCTAAAAATGTTTATCGTGGTCGAGCCGCTCCGGCTCGACTATTCGATCGTATTGCGTGCGTTCCGATTAAATTTAGCGAAAGCAAAAAGATTAGAGTGTGGAAGATACAGTAACGATCGGTCAGATATCGTTACGGCATCCACGAGTCGAACACGTATGAGAGCGAATGTGATACACTCTTTTTGGAGAACATATTTGAATAGATTCATCAAGATATGATGTACTCTTCAATATTCACGAAATAATTCAGAATTCTCCACGAAGAATATATCAGAGAAGCTCTCATTCTGTCATCGACCGCGCTAAATC
>NW_017305375.1:6020658-6022812 GCF_001594115.1 Trachymyrmex septentrionalis
TATGATGTACTCTTCAATATTCACGAAATAATTCAGAATTCTCCACAAAGAATATATCAGAGAAGCTCTCATTCTGTCATCGACCGCGCTAAATCGACATATAACCCGGTATCAAGTTTGATTTCACAACTCGCCGGGAGTGACGACGTTAAGAGCAAACGCAGAGTTCGTTTCGCCTTTCTGACCGATCGCACGCGCCAAATATTGACCAACATCGCTGGCCGTGCACGTTTTAATGCCGAATTCGAAGGACGTGCTGCCGTCCGAGCTGAAGTGATATCTGCTGCTCGTCTCGGGGATCGCCTTACCATCTTTCAACCAAGTCACTGAAAAATTTATGACTTATTGTTAGCAACAATTTAGCAGTTTAACGGAGAATAAAGAAAAAGAAAATTATTAAAAAATTACTTTAATTATTGAATTGCTATTAAAATTCTTACTCTATTACATATTTACTTAAAATATAATACTATTATAAAAATTTAGTACCTTTCAAAGGCGCGGTATCAGTCTTGCACGTGAAAGTAACCGACTCGCCTTCACTCACTGTTGCAGATTGTGGGAATGTCGCGAACGCTGGGCTTTTCGGCTCTTCGTTTAAAGCTGGAAAAAATTAAAATTAAAATGCAGTTTGTCAAATGCAAATTTTTTTATTAAACGATTAATAATCATTAATAATTTCTTACCGAGTACGCTTAACGTGCACGACGAGTAGCTCTCTCCTGCGTCGTTGAAAGCTTCGCACGTGTAAGTACCGGAGTCCTCGGGGAATATCTCGGCGATGATTAGCTTGTAGATGTTAGCCTCACTAGTATATTGAAAGTCCTTGCTAGGCTTGATCTCTTTGTTATTATGCAGCCACACCACATCAAACTTCTTCGCACCGATTATTCGGCAGCTAAGTGTCACAGCCTCACCATCTTTTACATACTTGCTCGTTAAGTGATCGACGATCTTCGGCGATTTATCGTCGCTCTGTTTCTTTCTGGCGGCGTTCTCCACAGCTGAAAAGAGAAGTTGGACTAAACGACATGTCTTTCATAATTATTGTCTGTAATAAAATATAAATAAGATTATAAAAATAGTAAAAATTAAAACAAACAAAATTAAATCTCCATATAAGCAGATTGAATAAAACTATATTTGTGAATTAATATTTTTAGATTAACGGTTGATATTGTTGATAACGATGCGGGTTACTCTTACGTTTTACAGTCAGTTTGCAGGATGTCGTGTCGCTGCCGATGCTATTAGTCGCAAGACACGCGTATTCGCCTTCGTCCTCAGGGAATACCTCGTTGATCGTGAGAGTGGCCACCCCGTTCTTGTATTTGAGATCGACAATCTCTGACGAACTCAGCGTCTATAAGAAAATTTTATTACACACATAATCGCTAATAGAAATATATCTTTCACGCGTGATTTTAATGCATTTTCTGAAAATAATTATCATCATCCTTTTCTTACTATACTCATTAAATTACACGACAATTCTATACATCAATTTAATTCAAAGGTGCATATTAAATTTTAATGATAACAAGTAGATTTCAAACTTATGTATCTACCTTGCCGTCTTTACTCCAAGTAATTTGCGGCTCCGGATCGCCGTCGACTTTAGCTGTGAGTTCCAGATGTTCGCCATCGTTGATCGTGAGATTCTTTAACTTTTGAGTAAATTGCGGCTGTCTCATCGAATCGTCTGAGGGTACTTCAACATATACATTAAGATTAAATAAATTTTATATTAAATAGTCTAGCTATTCAGATCTATTAAAATAATATTCTTACGGATAAGTTCTTTTGTGGTGCTTCTGGATCGAGACGGACTGCCAGTAGTGTCGAGTTTCGAGCCGTATTTCTTTATGCTTCGTTTATCAGATGATTCGTTTATTTTGACACTGGAGCTATCCTACAATTGTACAAAAAAAATGTATAAGTAATAATATTTTAAACAATATTAAGAATATTTATTTTAGACCGCATATGTGAGAAATACGACGAAATGAGCGTATGCAAGACGTCGCGGCTTGTCTTGCGGTAACAAACGTTGTGTAATTTGCACTTTGTAAGGGAAAAGATGCAAGTCGTCCTTCAAAATGCGCCGCAATGTCGTTGCAGACAAGCCCAACTGCAATGCACGGCGTCGATACG
>NW_017305375.1:6022912-6026699 GCF_001594115.1 Trachymyrmex septentrionalis
ATAATAGGCATTTTAAATTTGTAGTATTGATTATGTTTCTCACATATGCGATCTAAAATAAAGATTCTTAATATTGTTTATATTACGTCGCCTGAAAGAAAAACGTTGTTTCCTTATTGTACCGATTATATTTTATAAATAATCATAATCTTATTTTGAAGAGATACCTTATATGAGGAGATCGTGGAATTATGTTTGCCATTGTATGAAGAGCTTGATTGACTTTGAATGTTTGTGGAACTATACTTGTGAACTGTTACGATCGGCGGTGGTGCCGGTTTCAGTGGTTGCTCGATGAATTTTCGATCTTAGAACATAATCACTTATTATGAACGAGTGACATACATTCAAATATAATTATATATGTTTTGACATAAAATTTACGTAATTTCATTACAAAAAGCAGTCTATACATGAAACTAAACAAGCTAAAAAGTAAACGAAAGTTAATTCAATATGAAGTGCGTAGGATGTAAAAATGAAATAATAATAGATATATAATAATAATAGATATATAATAATTTATAGGAAGTTTTACCTATATCTTTGGAATAGACCTAGCTAAATAAAATGAAAAGATTGTAAAATAATTCATGTACAGCTAATATGGTAGACAGCTATACATATATGATTTTACATATTTGAAAAGCACAATTAATGAAAAAACTTGTACATTTATATAGTTATAATTATAACTTATTTATATTTATGTAGTTATAACTATATATAAATGTATAAACACAAAAATATATGTCTATCATCTAATGAAATATTGTTTTTAATAATACAGGAAGAGGATGGCAAACAGGATACATTCTTAAACAGCTCTACCTCCGGAATGTAGGAGGTCGTGCACTAATTTTACTTGCTCCTCCGTTTCTCCAGTGCCTACAAACAAACAATTAATGAGATCTATTTTATTAGTAAACTTAATATAAATTTTACAAAAAATATTGATCTTATGAAATAAATCAAACAATTCGGAAAACGCAAATAGAGCTTACAATTAATTCAAGATCTAATTTGAATATTCAAAATATATACTTTATATAAATTATAAAATTAAATCGTTTTTGTTCTTAGATTGTTAAACAAAAATTTGATTACAATGATGTATATTGATTGTTAAGAAATTTAAAGGTATAATTCATATTTTTTTAGTTTTTAGAATAATGATCTCAAATTATTGGCAATAAATATTAGGTATCATATTATTGTTCACAGTTCCGTGAAATAGTCTCTCATCCTTTATTTTTTTTATTTGATACTTAATCGTTTATTTATATCATACCTTCTACGATGACTACGCAACTAGTCTCGTCTTTGCCATGTTTATTAGTTGCCACACAACGATATTTGCCGCTGTCCTCCGGCTTGCAGTCAACGATCTCCATTGTGACGACACCGTCGGCGTTGCTCATGGGGTAATTGTACTTGGATAATTCTTCTCTGTCCTTGTACCATTTCACGGTGGGCGGTGGATTGCCGCTCAGACAGCAGAGCAGCTTGCAAGTCTGCCTGATCTGTATGACACGTGGTCGCAACAGGAACGTGAAGCTCGGCGCCGACTCGATCGTCTCCAACCACACGTTGTACCCAAGTGGTTCTCGTCTACGTACAGGATGCAGCTCGGGCCTGTACTTCGGAATTTCTCTCGGCAGTGCTGAAAGAACGAGAAATGGAAGAATCATATATATATATTTTTCTTAGATTTGTAAATGTAAAGCTGATAAAAATAAAAACATCGATTAATATTCAATGACAATTAGATAGCCCAAATATAAATAGATTATTCATCGAAGTATTTAAAAAATGTAAAACCGTGTGCATTTAAAGTCACATATTTCAAATTAATACTTTTCCTAAATTTAAATGAAATATAAATTAAATTATAGTTATCTAAAAATCTTTATCTAATTAGAAGTATCAAGTCACGTGGCAAATTATAATTTTCTTCCAAAATTACGTAATTGCAGCATATATAAAATTCTGATGATAGAAACTCTTACGTTGTACATTAAGGAAGACGACTTCTTCACGGTAACCATAATGATTTTCCGCGCGTATAATGTACTCTCCTCTATCTTCCAACTTAACTCTGTTGATAATAAAGGTGTAATCGTCACCGTGGTATCGCTTCATAAATTTAACAGATTGCCGTAACTCTTGATTGTTATGTGACCAAGATAAGGTTGGTGCCGCAATCGCGATCACGCGACAAGTGAATTTCACACTCTGTCCTTCATAGGCGAACGCGCTTTGCGGTTTGATGACAAATCTCGGTGCTGCTTGTCGACGATCTGTAAAAATATAATTAATTTAAGAATTATATATTAGCGTGATTTTTTTATAATTATTTTATATATTTAAATTTATCTCAGGTATTTAATATTTATTATTAATATTTATTAATATACACACATATATATACAATTTTAAAAATGTCTGATAAATTAGACGTAATTGGAACTTTTCTGATGTTTGAATATACTAATTTATAGATGATATTTTTGTTTTGTATTAGAATTAGTAATTGATTTATGTTTTAAATTGCTTCGTGTTTTCCGAGACAAACTTTTATATCTTCCATGAAAATTATAATTATTTATTGATTTTTATGTATTGACTCACCGAAACAAGAATCATAAATTCTGTATTTCTCGATTAAAAGTTTCCTGAGCGATGAGTACTCGGCTAGGCGACCAATGGGAAGGACATACTTGTCCCAGTTTTCGTACTTGGCACGCAATCTATCTCTGATGCTAAGATAACGACTGTTAGCGATTGGATTGGTCCACTTGCTATGATCGCCGGTCAACCATGGATGAAGGAGACACTCGTGCGCAGTCATGCGCTTCCTGATGGATAAAACATAATAATATAATATAAACGAAATAATAACAGAAAGAATAACAGAAATAATAACAGAAAGAAGCAGAGAGAAGAGAGGAAGGTTTGTGAAAAAAACATACTCTTTATTTTTGACGAGTAGTCGTCTGATGAAATCTTTACCCTCCTCGGAAACGTCGCGGAATGCCTCCTCGTCAAAGTCCCAGTCGCATGCCTTCACATTTTTCAAGGTCTCGATGTCGTTATCACCGGCGAATGGTGAAAGACCGCTCAATCTATGCAAACGATGCATGCTAATCGATAGAGTTTCTTTTTTTTTTTTTAATAATATATTAATTAACATATAAATATACGTGTCTCAGTTACTTAATTTCAGAAACTTTCAATAATTGCAATAACTGCTTTAAATAAAATTAAATATTTTATTATAGATTATTTATTACTGAAGTTTTGTCATAATTGGAACTGTCATAGTGAAACAAATCTCTCAAGAAACGCGAAATATTTTCTCGCTTCTGTTGTTATGTGATAAAAAGTGTACTTACAGGACATAAGCTAGTACACCACAAGCCCACATATCGGTGTAAAAACCGACAGGTTCACGTTCAACGATCTCGGGGGCGGCAAATTCAGCCGTGCCTGTACTGATTTTTACTACTTCGTTCGGATCGAGTTTAGTAGCTAGACCGAAATCGATCAGTTTCACATTCGTGCTGTTACGAGTTTGGCACATGATGTTCTCGGGTTTAATATCTAAAAATAATCAAATATTACATTAAAATAATAGGAACATTTAATAAATTAGCTCGCAGTATTTATATAAATAGCATCTAAAATTTAACATATAAATTTTTGGAGAAGCTTTTGATTTAAAACAAAAATTATCACTATAAAGAATAAATATCATGATAATTTATGCTTTATTTTATATTATATA
>NW_017305375.1:6026723-6035322 GCF_001594115.1 Trachymyrmex septentrionalis
TATATATATATACCATTATAATCAACGATAAACAAATGATAATCTGTTTATAGAATTACATTGTTAATGTTTGAAAAATATTTCTTTTTAAATGTAGACTTAAATTTGTATTAAAATAAAATTCGATTAAAACTTAAATTGATTAATGAAATTTATAACAAATTCCATGTATAAAAAAAAAATTGTCAAAATATTTATGTCTTACCGAGATGGATGATGTTCTTCTCGTGCATATGCTTGACGCCCTCACAGATCTGCCTCATATAATTAATGACTTCCGCCTCGGACATAGTATAACCCTCAGCCGTAATTCTTTCGAATAGTTCTCCGCCGGACAAGCTAATGAAACAAATAATCGAGATCAAGAATAACGCAAACCCGTCATAACCCGCCGTCGGATTTAATAGCAAACGATTCTTTTGTCCAAAGTGAATACTTACAATTCGAAAATCAGTACCATTTCATCATCATCTTCAAAGGCGTCGTGCAGGTTGATCAGCTTGGGATGATGCAGTTGATTCATGATGTCGATCTCCTTTCTGATTAGCTCCTTTTCCATCACATGCGATACCGGGATAAATTTAGCAGCGAAGATATTACCAGTGGTCCTCTCGCGGCAGCGGTGTACTACGCCGAACGCGCCAGTACCGATCTCCTCCAGAATGTCATATTTGTCGTAAACTGATGTGTGCTTGATTTCAACTGGCTGCGGCACGTATTTACTATACACGTCGAACACGAACTGGTCATAGTCGCGCGGCTTCTCATCTTCGCGGCCACGTATTTTCTTGCCGCTCGCGTCTACCTCATATTCTTTCTTCTTGAACTCGCGTTTGATCACGCCCTTCGTAGTGATCAACGGCGTCACTTCACTCGGATCCGAACGACCGTAGATGTTCTCTGCACACACCCGGAAATCATATTGCTTTCCGGGGCTAAGACCGGTTACAGCAAGCGTGCAGAAACGAGTGTTGCCAGCACGGATCCAGCTGCTCATCGGATGCTCACGCTTCTCCACCACATAGTTGGTGATGTTACTGCCGCCGTCCCAAACTGGCGGTTTCCAGCTGACAGCTAGCGAGTCATGACCGACATTATCCACTTGCGGGAATCTAGGCGGATCTGGACGATCGCTGATCTGAATCTTGATGATGGCTGTATCCTGACCGAGATCATTTTCGGCGGAGATGCGATATGGACCGGAGTCCATACGACTGCCATCACGTATCGTCAACACAGCGTGCCGCTCTTTCACCTCGACAGCGTAATGTCCACCAGACTCGATCACCTCACCTTCGCGTACCCACGTAATCTTTGGTTTCGGATAACCGGTAAATGGAATCTTGATGACAACGTTCACACCTTTGTCGAAGAAGGCAGTATCACGGAAACGTGGCGGCACATTTAGCTTCGGCGGTGTCTTGATAAAGAGTTCACCCTTCGTGGATTTCACGCCGCATTTATTTGCCGCACGGCAGAAATACTCATCGGCGTCCTCGCCGAACACATCGTGGATGATGAGATTGTGGGTATCGCCCTCGGAATAGATGTTATAGCGACTACCGCTTACAATCTCGCGGGCGCCCTTGAACCAAGTGATGTTTGGCTTCGGTGTGCCGATAATCTTGCATTGGAAGTGGGCATTGTGATTCTGGACGCAATTCACCTGATGAAAAGAAAATGAGAAAAAGATAATTACATCTTTTGGGTCAAATCGCATTCCTGCATTATTTAGAATTTTAGTTACTTATAATAATTACTTATTATCAAGGTGCAAATTGAAGAAATACTAACCTTCTGAAGAGGTTGAATGATTTCCGGAGGCTTCGCCGCTTGTGGATCAACAATCTTCACAGAGGTCGAAGCTTTCGATTCAGGACTAAGTCCTGCAACATTTTGAGCAAATACCCGGAACTCGTATTGCCTTCCTTCAATCAAATTGCTAATATTGATCTGCGTTGGTAGGCAGATACTGACGTTTACACGCTGCCATGCCTGACTGCCAACTTCTCTTTTATCGATCCAGTAACCCTGGATTTTGGCACCGCCGTCCGTTTCTGGTTTCTCCCATGAAAGATTGACAAAGTCTCCACCCACTTCAATGACTTTAGGCGTACCGGGTGGTCCAGGTGGATCAAACGGTGCCTTGGCCTTGATCGGGTTAGTACCCTCCAACGGCGGGCCCATGCCGTTGTCGTTGGCGGCCATCACTCGGAAAAGATACTCCTGACCCTCGGTAAGTCCTTGCACGACGAAAGTACAGTCTTTACAGAAGGATGACACGATGATCCAATGCGTGTGGCTGACATCGCGACGCTCCACCACATAGTGGGTGACTCGTAGACCACCATCATATTTGGGTGGATGCCAGGACAAGGTGCATGTATGCTTATCGATATCAGAAACATCAAGCGGTCCAGTTGGCGGTCCGGGCAATCCAGTAATGTATACGTTAAAGGACGCGCTGACGCTGCCACTGTCGTTCGAAATGGACAAATCATAAATGCCTGCATCGTCTTTTTGGATATCTTTGATGAAGATAATAAGGTACTCGTCGAACACAGTGTATTTGATGTGCGTTGTCTCCACGATTTGGCGACCATCTTTCTTCAGAGTCACTTCCATCGGTTGATCGCCACTGTAGTAAATCTTAATCTTCGTGTTGTCGCCTTCCGGTAGATAGAGATCGTTCGGCATGCGCTCGATGCGTGGCGGCGTGCCGATCTTTAGCCTGCACGTGGTCACGGCGATGCCGAGCGGATTCGATATTTGGCAGCTATAATCGCCGTCGTCTGCGTCCCATACTTCGGATATCACCAATCTATAAATGCCGTTTATTGCTTCGGCGCGGAAGCGACCTCCTAAAGTGATCTCACGACCGTTCTTCAGCCACCTGAACATGTTACAGGTTCAAATTATAATAATATTAGATCAAAATTAACAAAGAATTAAAAGATACATTTTAATTGTTATGATATTTAGAACTAATTTCATTTTAATTTGTATAATAAATCTTATTTTTGCTAACCTGGCAGTTGGCAGTGGTTTACCCGTGGCCTCGCATTCGAGAACAAGAGTCTTGCCAAGTGGTATAATCTGACTGATTGGCAGATTTCTTATAAATTCCGGTTTCTCGCCACCCTCGACCTCGCAGATTTTCACTGGGGTAGTGCATGAGCTTGGCTCGGATCTGCCAGCCGCGTTCACCGCAAAGATCCTGAATTCGTAGTCACCCCGCTCAATTAAGTGCATGACCGTGTACTCGGTATCGACGACATTATACTCGTTACACTTGGACCACATCGCACTGCCCACCTCGCGCTTCTCGATCACGTAGCCAGTGATCCTGCTACCGCCGTCAGACACGGGCGGTTCCCATCGCAAATCAACGTAATTCTTGCCGACCTTGATGACTTGTGGTGTGCCAGGTGGCGATGGTACATTGAACTTGCTCTTGAGTTTAAACGGCGCGGACGGTGGGCTTGGCTTACTGAAACCGGCCGCGTTCTTTGCGCGGATTCTAAATTCGTACTCATGACCGCTCATCAGACCATAGCACACGTATGTGGTATCCTTGAAAAGGTAGTCGTTTGCCACGCGCCATTGCACATCCTCAGCAGGGTCGCGGAACTCGATCTTATAGCCCTGTAATTGATATATTACATTAATATAATATTACATTAATACATAATACATAGAATACATAATATTAGAATAATTAATACATAATAATACATAATAGAATTAGATGCTAATACAGTTTTCGGATTGATGTATGACATCTTAAGATTTTACTTAAGACAGTCTTAAATGCAAGAATCGATTATGAATACCGATCTGTGTCGTTGTGAAATTGGTACTAAATCTTCCCTTATTCATCTCTAAATCATTAAAAATTGCAAAATTATACTATCTAACTGTGCAAAATATATCTTCGATTTATGCACTACTATAGCCAAGCAATTTCTATTTTTGCGTTGCAATCTTTAATGGACTTCCCTCTTAGAGCAAACAGATCTAATCATCCCTAAGACAATTAAAATTACAAAATTGCACTCTATAACTATGCAAAATATATCTCCTATTTATACGCTAATATTTCTAACAATTCCAATTTTTACTTTGCAATCCTTAATGCATTTTCCTCTTGGAACAAACAGTCATGTTTTTTTCTAAGTTTAAAATTGCAAAATTGTGTTCTCTACTATGCAAAATATATTTTCAATTTATGCGCTACCATTTCTAAGCAATTTCAAGTTTTATGCTGTAACTCTTAAGCGACTTCCCACGTCTGCCTAGTCGCCTCCCACCCCACTTAACCAAATTTTTATAAATATATTATATAATATTGCGTTATTTATGAGCTCTCAAAATTTGAAAAAAAAATTTTTACGCTCATTTTGTTTATCTAAAAAAATTTTTTGTGGGAGGCTGAGTAGGCTGTCAGACAGCTCTCCCCTTCCTTCCATGTATTAATAACAACCAATTTGAAAAATAAAATACACAAAATTTATGCCCTATATATGTGCTTTCATATTCACATACTTCCAATTTTTGCGCTGCATCCCATTTTGAATTTTCAAATTTTGAATTCGCATTCAGAATCAAAGACTAAAAATCGAACGCTACATTTTGCCGAAACCGAGCGCCAAAATTTAGCATTTCTGTCCGTCATATTGATTCAATCATTTTAAATTTCCAAATTTGAGTTCCTATTTTCAAAGAGTAACACCAAAAATCGTTTGTTTTTTGGACCCTCGATTTGGAAACTGAAGAGAACTGAGTGCTAAATTTTATCTTATATTAATTAATTACAAACATTAATTACAGAGAAATTTGAAGTTGAGGTGACAATTACTATCAGAGTTGGGACTGTAAAAGAAAATGGATTTTCGCATAAACATAATACGTAACATCTCCCGCCCTCTCCATATGGATGGCTATGATAACAATTGTCACTTCAATCTAAAACTTCTTTATAATTAATATCTCATTGTAGAATATTATTTATTGATACACTAGTCAGTCCAAAAATTGAGGACCCAAAAAACGGGCGAAAATAACTTCTTTTTTGAGGCCACTCTTTTAAGTTAAAAAAATTTGGCATCAGCATCCCCGAAAACTCTTTAATGCTAAATTTCAACGGATACGAAGTACTCTAATGAAAAAAGGCTTCAAACAACGTAATATTAACGGCAATTTTAAGATAGGATTTTATAATAATATTCACATCTCATAGGTATAAATTTTACACACCTGGATACGAGAACCACCATCGGACAATGGTCTTGTCCAGACCACCGTGGCATTCGAAGTATCCCAGTCGATGATTCGTGGCTGTCCAGGTGGATCTGGCACCGTGAATGGGAATTTAGCTGTTATCGGTTCATCAGCTTGCAACGGATCGGATATTCCGTACTGATTCTCTGCTCTTACGCGGAAGTTGTACGTGCGATTCGGCTCCAGACCGATCACATCGTAATGCGTGCTTCTCACAAAGCTGCTAAGCTTCACCCAGAACTGGAAGAAATTTGAAAGAGCAATAAAGATATCGATATCTGATGTCATAAGAAAAAAATAATATTATCTTCTTTATGATCATTATTTTGAATTTCTTAAACACAACTTACGCCGGCCGGATCCAATTTCTCGACTATGTAATTCGTGATTGGCGAACCGCCATCATCGAAGGGTGGTTTCCATGTCAAAGTACAGGTTTCCGGAGTGATATCGGAGATATCCAAAGGCGCTAAAGGTGGCGACGGTTTGTCTAAAAAGGAAATAATTTTATAGTATAATCTGCATATGCTTGTAAAAATACTTAGTTCGAAAAAAATTTTCAAAGTTATTCTGCTACTTTCTAAATACGATCTAGAATTTAAATCCAGAATATAACTTAAGAAATGAGATGATGCGTAGTAGGATATTTACCGACAACTAGGACCTTGCATGAGGCGGAATCCGTGCCGACAGTGTTTGTGAGATATATCGTGTACGTGCCGGTATCCGATCTCTTTGCTTTTTTGTTAATAAACTGCGAGGCTACGTCGGTTGTCTCGAACTTGATCCTTTCACCAGTGAGAACCTCTTCGCCATTAATAGACCAATTCGGTCTTGGTTTGGGATTTGCCGTATATGGCACCGTAATGGTGAATGGTTCTCCGGCAATCACAGTCATATCGCGGATGCTAAGGTCGCTCGTGATCTTTGGTGGGACTGTAACAAAAATATTGAATATGTTGAACATTTGAATCAGCTTATGAAGAATCACGATAAATGACGATAAAAGTTAAATTAAATATATATAATAATTTTATTTATTTTAATTACAAAATATATATTTTTTATTTGTAGGATAAAGTATTTTTAAGTAAGATATATTTACATGGTGCAGCGCTGGCGCGAATAACGTCGGAGTTGGAGCTCCATGGTCCGCGACCGGCAGCATTTTCCGCAGCTACCCGAAACTCATAATCATGATTCTCAATCAATCCAGTAACCCTAAGAGACCAATGAAGAGAATTGTTAAAACTTCTTGTTAAGATTATAGATGTTTTTCAAGAACATATAGTAGCACAGGTTACTCACTTGTAAGTGGTGTCATGTACCAGAGCCGGTGTGGCCTTGACCCACTTATCTTCGTTCAGAAGACGCTTCTCGATGACATATCCGAGGATCGGTGAACCACCGTCGTGACGAGGTTTGGTCCAGGTAATGGTGATGCTATCCTCGGTAGTCTCCACACCGCGAGGTGTGCCAGGTGCACCCGGAGGATCGAACGGATGTCGCGCCTTAATGGGATCGATTGTCGTCGCTGGATCCGACGTACCATATTGATTCTCCGCCATCACCCGGAACTCGTAAACTTGACCGACCGTCAAATTTCTGACTCGCACAAACGGTGTCGTAACATAGCTGCTTACCTGTAAGTTTTTTTTTTTTAGAATTTTTGGAAAACTAGAACCATTCTCTCTATTTTATAGAATTTGATATAAAATTATTTTCAAATTAATTTTTCTCTATGGCAGTTTTCTTAATTAATCCTTCCTCTTGTTCTTTTTATCCAAATATCATAATAACAATTTTGATATATTTCTTACCTTAGACCATGTGGCGGCCTTTGGTTCCTTCTTTTCGATCACGTAATTAGTGACGTCAGCACCGCCATTGTCCTTGGGCGGATTCCAGAAGAGAGTAAGAGCGTCGCCACCGAATTCATCCGCGCGAAGATTTTCGGGTGGACTAGGACGATCGAGGACCTTGACGTTAACGGTTGCTGTATCAAATCCAGATGAGTTGCGTAACTGGAGTCTATACTGCCCTCCATCTGAACGTTTTGCATTCTTCACTACCAAACTGCAGCAAAAAATCAATTAGTATAATATAACATGTAACATCATTATTATCTTCGTTAATCACCGAAATAAAAAAAAATTCTAGATTTAGACATTTCATATATGATGAGAAATGTCTTCCAAATTAATAAATTATTAAATAGTTTCTATCATATTATTTAGATCTTATTTTAATTCTCGTTTTCTTAAAAGAAAACACATACCTGGCGAAATCATCAGCCAGCTGTTGATGCACACGTGGATCGGTTTCATCCTTAACGACGTCATTGGCAAACCACGTGGCGGTCGGTTTGGGGAAGCCAATGTAAGGCACGTGAATAGAAAAGTCCTCGCCGGCGCGAACGGTAATGTCACGGACTCCACCAAGGTCCATAACTGGTTTGTTAGGTTGTTCTTCGATGACAATTGGATTACTGGGTCGGCTCGGGTCGCTGCTGCCGACATCATTCACTGCAAACACTCTGAAGAGATACTCCTCGCCCTCTTTCAAATTTGGCACAGTATATACGTTGCTCGGTATGGGCGCACCGTTTACATCTGACCAATCGTCATCACCCTTGGCCTTCTTTTGGAGGATGTATCCTCGAATCTTTGAACCACCGTCGCTTCGCGGTGATCGCCAGCTCAGGGTCACTGAATCCTTGGTGATCCTGTCTGCCTTGGGTGGTTCAGGTGCATCAGGACGTACTACAATGATAATGTAACTAAATATCACAAAAAAGATGCATATAATAATTAAAACTAATAATCAATATTTATAATTATAAAAATAAAATTCCGAATTGGAACTAATATTAACAGTTAGATTTAAATCAAGATTAAAATTAAAATAAATGCTAGTGATAAGATAAAGCATTCAACTTATAACGTTTTAAAATAAAATTAATTCTTTGCATTCAGATCGGGTTTATTATAATATATTATTATGATTTGTTGAAGTATACGGCGTTACTGAAGCTTACAGCGTTGATGTCCGGCTATGATTGGTTCAGTGGGTTTGCTGGGTTTTCCAGGTCCAGCCTCATTAACAGCACTCACTCTAAACTCATATCGCGAACCTTCGTGAAGATCCTGCACGGTAAATGTCGTGTTCGGTGTCGGGTAATTGTTGACCTTCAACCATTCGCCGCCGCGCTCACGCTTTTCCACATAATAACCTAAAGAAGATAATATAAATAGCGTGAGCCAAATGTAAATTTCTACATAGTATTTGCATCAAAAAAATTAAAATTAAACTTTCTATT
>NW_017305375.1:6035422-6078338 GCF_001594115.1 Trachymyrmex septentrionalis
ATTGTAGGTTTAATGTACTCGTAATACAAAATAAAAATAATAAAAATTAATTATCGTATCTGTATTTAAGAGACCAACAATTATACAATAATTTATTGCGACAACTTACCAGTTATAGGCTTTCCTCCGGTATTGATAGGTGGGTTCCATGCGAGACTGCAGCTATTAGGAGTGTAACCAAGAATTTCAGGTTGATTTGGTGCATCCGGTGGATCATACGGACTCTTGGCAATCACGGGTTTGCCCTCCAAGGGCTCTGACACACCATACATGTTCTCGGCACGAACTCTAAAGACATACTTTTTGCCTTCAGTCAAGCCCTTCGCCGTGAAGTTCGTCCGAGGAACATATCCTGGCACTTGTCGCCAATTGTCAGAATCATAATCAGAAACCTCGACAATGTAGTTCGTGATATCAGATCCGCCATTGTCCGCCGGTGGATTCCAGGACAGGCCGACGGATTCCTGCGTCGTACCAGTGTATTGCAAAGGACCCTGAGGTGGTCCAGGTTTATCCACGACTATCACTTCGATGTCAGCCGAATCTTTTCCATGCTCATTCGTCGCCGTCACAGTATACATGCCACCGTCATCTCGCACGGATTTTTCAATTAGAAGTTGTGTTCGATCGCTCTTGGTCTCAGTCTAAGAATATAATAAAAATAAGAAAATGTACGTGCACAGTAAAGAGTAAAGGCTATCATAACTAAAAAATAAAGACTAAGATATGAATTGAAAGGAACTCTACAAGACAAGAAATAAAATCTAAAATTTATGTTCTATAAATAAAAAAAAATATTGTAAAAGAAAATCTCTATACAAATTTTTTTAATTAATAAAAGCATTTAATTTATAGTTTAATTCAATTTATAATTATTATTCATAATTATTAATAAATTGTTGTATAGTTTGATTCAATTCAATTCCAGTCAAATTAATTGAATAAAAAATTATTTCTTATTATCTTTATTGCAATTCTATGTAAAACTAAATTGAAAAATAAACCTACAGATAAGCGAAGAGTTTCTATGAGCGATCTTCCATCCTTGGTCCATTCGATCTTTGGCGTGGGCGCGCCAGACAACGGTATGTTGACATTGATTGGTTCTCCAGCGCGAACTTTGATCTTACGTCCAATTAGAGCATCCAGATGAAGTTTTGGTTTCTCCTTCATAGGTTTAGCCGTGAACACGGATGAAGTCTCGCTCGGTTTTCCGGCACCTGCGGCGTTTATAGCCGATACGCGATATTCATATTGATGACCCTCGGTCACATGATCATCGTAATATTCAGGATATCTGACAGGTTCTTTGTTCTGCTTTATCCAACGACCTGTAGCACGATCACGACGCTCCACATCGTAACCAATGATCTTGGAGCCGCCGTTGCTAATAGGCGGAGTCCATTTGATCTTGATGTGATCTTTATCGGCGTCCACGCATTCTGGCTTGCCGGGTTGTCCAGGAACAACTAAGCAATTAATTGAATATAAAAATATGTTAACAAAGTAAGAAAACAATAAAAAGTGAACGTTTGGAAGAATTTAGATAAATTTCCATATCTATAAATTTATGAACTCGGAGAGAATTCAATATAAAAATATTAATTTTAAATTGTTATATTGTCATATTAAACAAATGAGAAACAATTTTGAGTCCTTAAGCGAGTCCTTAAAGATTCTAAAAATCATACTTAAATATATAATTAATGATCTTATAATAGTTTTAGAATGTTTTAATTGAAGTAATTATAATTTAAAACTAATAGAATTAATATTCTATTAATAGTACTTACCAAATTGATTTTTGGCAACAACAGATCGATCGGTGGTCAATGGTTCAGAGCGACCCTGAAGATTTTCTGCAGACACGCGAAATTCGTAGGTAGTTCCTTCCAGCAATCTTGGCACAGTGGCATGATTATACTTAGGATTAACATGTGTAACTGCTGGCACCCAACCACCACCATGCGTGAGATCGCGCTTTTCAATAACATATCCACTGTAAAATATAGAACAAACATGTATAAAAAATTATTTTGTGTACTATTAGTGCTATTCTGTTTTATATGTATATATTGTATAATTTGTAACACAAATTAACATAAAACTTATATAATTTTAATATGATAATTTCATTATAGACTTATAATTTAATAAATACAGAAAGAGAGAGAGGAGAAGAGGAGAGAGAGAGAGAGAGAGAGAGAGAGAGACAGAGAGAGAGAGTTAACAAGTCTAGGAAATTTGACCATACGGGAGAGTTGAACAATTATTTGAATATTTCATCTGGGATTCTTTCTATATTATTTTTAATGAAAGAAAAGTCACAAAGAGATTTTGTAAATTCAAAATATGTATCAAATAAAGTTCATTTCATAAATAATGTTGAAATATTTAAAAATTTACTTACGTAAGTTCGCTGCCTCCATTATCCTTGGGTGGCTTCCACGAGAGCGTGACGGATTGATTAGTGATTTCCTCATATTGCAAAGGACCTTCCGGTGGTCCAGGTTTATCCAAGACAGTCACTTGGAAGCTACCTTCATCTATGCCGCTGCTATTCTTTAGTAACAAATGGTATAATCCCGAGTCGGTTCTTTTAGCGTTGACGATATGCACAATTGTATGATAGCCAATCGATGTGATCGTCGTTCTGTCATTGGAAGTCAATTCGTTGCTTCCTACACTCCAAGTTGCGTCCGGCGTCGGTTCGCCGATGAAGTCGATATCCACGTGAAAAATAAGTCCAGCCTTGATACGAACGTCCTGTAAGGGCGTCTTAATTTTCGGAGCCACTAAACAAATTGAAGGAAGTTAAATGTAATATATAATGTTCAATGTAAATAAATTCACAATATATTAAAGATTTAGAATATAAAAAATAATTATGCTATATAAAATAATAATTTATAAATCTATAAAATTAAAAAATATTATTTATTGCTGTTATTTAAATTTTATTATACTGTTTAATCAAATAGTCACTTATTAAATTAATTATAAAAAAAAATTCACAACTTACGAAAACGAGGTTTGGCAGTGACGAGATCGCTAGGTTCCGACGGTTCAGATTGACCGGCGGCGTTGACAGCGATCACACGGAATTCATAATCCTGACCTTCTGTCAGATCCGGAACAGTCGTGCTGTTTTGGCCAGCCGGCACGTGTATTGCATTCACCCAGTAAGGGCTGCCCTTCTCCTTCTTCTGAACAATATAGCCTGTGATCGGTGATCCACCGTCATTCTTTGGCACCGGCCATTGTAAATCTACATGGTCTTTGTCCCAGTCCATGATTTGCGGTTTACCAGGCGCGTCCGGTTCATCTGAAAATCGCAGACGCACTTATTAATAACATTATTTTTTCAATGTACTTTTAACTTTAAGATTTTACGATATGCGCGAGTTGAATTATAACTCTTTTAATATCATTTTTATTTAATTTTAAAATATCTTTTTTTTTTTTTTTTTTTTTCAAATTACTCACCAAATTCATTCTTCGCGATGATGCTTTTCGTAGTCTCGAGCGGATCGGATTCTCCGATGTTATTAACAGCTTTAACACGGAATAGATATTCTTTGCGATGAATCAGACGGTTGACCTCGTGGCTCAACACCATGCTCATACCGGCGTCAGACCAAGTTCCACGAGACAAGTCCATCTTCTCGATAACATAGTGCAAAATAGGGCTTCCGCCATCATCAAGAGGGTGTCCCCATGTCAAGTGGCAACCCTCTTTAGTGACATTGCTGACATCCAAAGGCTTCTCTGGCGGTGCCGGTCTATCGAGGACAGTGACTCTCGCGCTGGCACTACAAATTTAAAATCATAATTTATTCAACTAACAATCATCAAAATTAAATTGTATTATAAAAAAATTTTGTTAAAAAAATTTCTTCAAATTAATTTTCAATATTAAAATCTTTTTCACATTGTCTTATTATTTGTTAAAATATTATTTTTAAATAAATGTATAAAATATTGTTTGTAAATTAATTTGATTAAGAGATTTTTCATTATCCAAATTAAAATTATAATCAAAGAATAACTATAATTTTTTTATTTGTCAAGTACCTGAAACTACCATGTTCGTTCTCCAAAGTTAGAGTGTAACGTCCAGTATCACCACGGACAGAGAATGGAATCTCGAAGGAAGTTTCAGTGTTAGTGGTGTACATCTCATGACGAGCATCGGACACAATCTGTACACCATCGCGATTCCACGTTGCCTTCGGTTTAGGTGACGCCACAATAGGAATGTTGTAACTGATCTTCTGACCGGCACGAACCACCAAATCGTGCAGCAAATGTGTGTCGAACGAAGGAGCAACTACAATTAAAGAAAAAATTATTAGAAGGCAATATCATTAGCAGAGAGAAAACATCTCCATTATTAAAAAAAAAAACAAATTATTGTAATAAAAAATATTACTTCTCAGAAAAAAGTCTTTATGAGAGAAAAATATGCATTTTAAAAAAAGACCCTACTAATACGAAAAAATACTTTATATATTTTTATAATAAAACCTTTTAAAATAATTTACTTATTAATTTCGACAAACACACACACATTTAAACTTACTGAAACGAGGCTTAGCAACGATTGGTGCCGATGCTTCGGACGGTTCACCAGGTCCGCCCTTGTTCACAGCGATGACTCTGAACTCGTATTCTTGACCCTCGGTCAGATCAGGTACTCTACCGCTGGTCTGGTTTCCGGGTATCTCGGCGGCTTTTTCCCATTGTCCGAAACGAGGTCGTTTTTCGATAATGTAGCCGGTTATAGGCGATCCGCCGTCTTTCTTAGGTGGTGTCCATTCCAGATCCACATGATCTTTATCCCAATCGGTGGCGACCGGCGTACCAGGTTTGTCTGGCTTGGCAAACGGATCCTTGGCAGTGATAGTGTCCATTCCCGTCAATGGCTGAGATTCGCCTTGCTTATTGACCGCTCGAACACGGAACTGATAGTCGTGTCCTTCAATCAGGTGGCCCACCTGTGCTGAGGTGGTGTTAGCCTCAGCCACAGGCACCCAGCGCATATTTTCCATGTCCATTTTCTCAACTTGATAGTATTGGATCTCAGAACCGCCGTCATCCTTGGGCGGCCGCCACTTCAGATTGCAGCCGTTTTTAGTGACGTTGTCGATCTTCAATGGACCTTCTGGTGGCAAGGGTACATCCAGCACGTTTACCGTTAATGTAGCAGAATCCTTGCCGTTCACATTCTTGGCCACAAGCGTATAGACGCCGGAATCGGAACGTTTTGCCTCCATCACGCGCACTTTAGTGTTGTAATCCTCATTAATGATCTTGATACGATCACTTGCCATCACTACGTTATCCTTTAGCGACCACTCCTTGCTTGGTGGTGGCTCGCCAGTTACCGGCACATCGAAGTCGAAGAAACTGCCAGCGCGCACTTTCACGTCCAGCATGTACTTCCTGTCGATCTTCGGTGGGACTAAACACAAAATATATAATATAATTAATTATATGTTATTAACCTTAGAAAGCCGGACTTATTTTTGGTTACCTTCCCGGCCTATATCTCTCACGCTATATCTCTGGACTGAATACGTATTTTTTAGTTCAAAACGCGTGAAATTTATATCTTGAAGTCAGACAAAGACAGAGAAATATGAATCAAATAAATAACATTTTATCTTTAATTAATTAGAATGCTTTAAAGAAATTTTATTGAAAAAATTTGCAAAAATGACTACTTTGGATTAAAAAATTCTCAAATTATTAAATTTAATGTTCAAGCAAAAACCTGTAGGATTTTTTTAGTTGACTTTTAGACCCTTTAAACTAACAAAAAAAAGTACGATATGAATCGCTCAAAAAAGTATAATTATTTAAACTATCGAAAATCGACATTTTTGAAGAATCTACATATTTTAAGTTTACAATTAATAAATAAAATTTTATTATTTGAACAATATAAAAGAGTAATAATATAAGTAGATAAAGGATTGTACATGTATAAATAGTATTATAGTATGTATAATTAAATTTATTAGAATTTAGTTTAGAGGGTAATGCAACATTCGCTCTAAAGCAATAAATCCGCCTCGACCGAGCGATCTCCAAAGACTGACAGAAATTATAAAATTTCTACTATAATACATATTTATTACATTGAAACATAATTTTTTTTAGTTCTACATTTTCGTGTACTTACTTTTATACTATTCGAAACTCAGTAAACATATATGTATTTAATAAAAAATAATGGGATACCCAGAACGCCGAAAACTTACAAGCTAATCACATGTCTCAAGTACCCTCTTTGAACTTTCGTTCTCACAACGAGAATAACGCAAAAAAAATACCCTTGCAGGCTTATCATATCTATAGACAGTTTTTTTTCAGCCTCAATTCAGGTCTTCAAATTATATTATAAAAAAGTTACAGCAATGTAAAAGATCGCATAGGGTACATTGTACTCATGTTCAGCTTCCTAGGGTTAAATTATAAATGCAACACCTACCAAATATTTTTAAGTTTTTTGTTTCTTGAACTTCTAAATTATAAAAACATTGTAAAATAATTCAATTCTTTTAAATATAGGTACATAAAATTTGATAAATTCTTTGCAAATGCTTACGATTCTTCGGTCGCGCTATATGGGACTTGGACGCCTCCGAAGCTTCGCCAGGACCAGCCTTGTTGACGGCTCTCACGCGGAATTCATATGGAGTTCCCTCGACTAGGTCGTCGACTCTTCCACGATTTGTGTCGCCATCAATTTCTGCGCATTTCTCCCAGGTCGGACTGTATTTGTCGCGTTTCTCTATGATGTAACCGGTGATTGGTGATCCACCATCTTCTTCAGGACGACTCCATTGAAGTTCAACGAAGTCCCTATCATAATCAATCACCTCGGGCGTACCTGGTTTTCCTGGTTCATCTACAAAAAATAAAATAATATAAAAAATGGGAAAATATAATATTGACACTTTGCAAATATTGGGGAATATAATAAATTACAAATAATTATAATAATTATATTGGAAATATATGACGCACTCAAATTTTTACTCGCAAATACCTAAAAATTATTATTTCAATAAAAAAATGTTTGTCTTACCGAAGGGATTCTTCGCCTCGATGCCCTGCATGGCGGTGAGAGGCTCAGATTTACCCTGCTTGTTAACCGCTCGCACTCTGAACTTGTACTTGTGCCCTGGCGTCAAGCCTTCCACTTGCAAGTTCGTTTCCGGTCCATCAGTCTCTCCGGCCGGCACCCAACGACCTGTGGCCTCGTCCATTTTTTCCACAACATATTTCTCAACTGGCTGCCCACCATCATCCTCAGGCGGTTTCCACGTGAGTTTGCAACCCTCGGCGTGCACGTCAGATGCGCGGAGTGGACCTTGAGGTGGACTCGGCTTATCCAGCACAGTTACTTTGACGAACGCCTCATCTCGGCCGTTAATATTCTCGGCAGTGACAGTGTATTTGCCGGATTCCGCACGCGTAGCCATTCGCACGTTCAAACTAGTGTTGTAATCCACGTGCTTTACTTTAACACGCTCACTCGGTCGGACCTCCTTACCGTTCAACATCCATTTGGTAGTTGGCGGTGGCTCACCCGTTACTTTACAATCAAAGTTAAAGTTTTGACCGGCCTTGATCTTTACTTCAATTAGGTTGGTACGATCAATCCTGGGCGCTAGATTGCGTGGTTTGGCGATGATAGTCGGCGTGGCGTCCGACGGTTCACCAGGTCCAGCTTTGTTCACGGCACGCACGCGGAATTCGTATGGTTGACCTTCAATAAGATCCGGTACTGTAGCGGATGTTTCATCTGCAGGCACCTCCAGTGCCTTCTCCCATTCGCCGTATTTGTCTTTCTTTTCAATTACGTAACCAGTAATTGGTGAACCGCCATCATTCTCCGGCGGAGTCCATTTCAAGTCGACGTGATCCTTATCCCAGTCAGTGGCTCGAAGATCACCCGGTTTGCCTGGTTCGTCTAAACATAGAAACAAAAATTTGATAAAAATTATGTCAGATTAAAAATAACATTTGTCTTTAAATTATGTTTCGTAATTTATATTTACACGATGTTTTATATAATTTTAATATATGTTTGATTAGCATACCAAATGGATTTTTGGCAACTATCGTCTGCTCCGCTTCCAAAGGTTTCGATTCGCCCTCGGCATTGACAGCAGCCACCCGAAAGAGATACTCCTTGCCAGGTGTTAGACCTGTCACCTCGAGAGCTATAAATAATTCATTTGACATAAATCAATACTATAAAATAAATTGTATGTATTTTAAAATAGCGAATTTGTAGCAGGAAAAACTTTATCAATAAAAAATGAAGAAATTTGAAGCGCTTTATATAAAACAAAAAATAATAGAAACAGGAATAATTACGCATCGTTTGAATGAAGATTTAATGGAACTGTGTGTGTTATGTCAGTTTTATGTTTTATTCAATTAATCAATCCGGCGACTTACTCGGTTCGGTAGAACGTCCGCAGGGTACCCAACATCCAGTCTCCGGATCCATTTTGTCCACTTGATAGTACTCGATGGGCGTGCCGCCGTCGTCTTTAGGTCTCTTCCACTTCAACTTGCATCCTTCCTTGTGTACATCTGACACTTGAAGCGGTCCCTCAGGCGGCGTCGGCTTGTCCGTCACCGTCACCTGCACCGTCACCGAGTCTTTGCCTGATGAATTGCTGGCGGTGACAGTGTAATCACCACTGTCGTCCCGCGATACCGGACGTATGCTAAACTTGGTATTGTAGTCGGTGTTGTCGATCTGCACCTTGCGATCGGAATGAAGCGGTATTGCGCCATAACGCCACTCGATATGTGGCGGTGGCTCGCCGATCACGTTGGCATCGAATTTCAGCATTGAGCCAGCGGACAGGGTAACGTCCCTCAAATTGCGCCTGTCAATCTTCGGGGCCACTGTAACGAATGATTGAATGATTAAGTACCGATATCATATTTAGACAAGCACACGATTCATTAAAATTATTTTTAGAATACGCGTACATTTTATGGCAAAAATACAAGGATTACTATCCTCTCAAGCGGAACAAGTTATTATAATATCAAAATGATTCCAAATGATCATTAAAAGTCATTTTTTAATCATTTCCGATTTATTTTAATATTATTTTGACGATATCATGACTTGTTGTTCTGCTTGAACTGCTATATGATCGATTGCTTGTATAATTAAGATCTTAAATGCACCTATCGATTGCTTGTATAATTAAGATCCTAAATGCACCATAATACCTATTATTAAGATAATATAGTATTTGGTATAATTCGTACATAACACTTATTTAAAGAAAAATGTTAATCAAATCAATTATAAATCATTGTACTAGTAAGAAAAATTTGTAAATGTTAAAATATTATAAATACTTACAGAAACGCGGCTTAGCGGTAAACGTCTTGCTTGCTTCACCGGGCTCTGACTGACCAGCCTTGTTTACGGCTATCACGCGGAATTGATAATCATTGCCTTCTATTAGACCATGTACCAAAGCTTTGGTGACCGGTGTCCCGGTCTCCAAAGCTTTCTCCCACATAGTGCTGTATTTATCTTTCTTCTCAATGATGTAGCCCGTGATAGGCGATCCACCATCGCTGACAGGTTCTTTCCAGGCAAGTTCAACCTGATTAGCTGTCCAATCGACCGGTTCCGGTGCTCCAGGTGCAGTTGGTACAGCTGTAAAAATTAATTATTATAATAAAATTAGCAATTAATATTAGTTTTAAAAAAATACTGAGCTGTCAGTGTTTTTATATAATACATTACGAAAAGAAGAAATAAGAATTAAAAACAAGAAAAATGCTACAAAGTAATTAATTTAAAAATAACAACTTATACATACTTCTGTCAATATACAAAAGCGTTAACAATCCAAACTATTTATACTTATCGAAGATGTTATTAAAAGATACACACACACATACGTAAAATACTATTTATTACTTTCGATAAATAAATTTTATAATATTCCACTTACTGAACGGATCTTTCGCTACGATCGAGCTAAAGGTTTCCAATGGTTCGGACTCTCCTTCTTTATTTAGTGCTTTGACTCGGAACTTGTACTCATGTCCTGGTGTAAGCCCTTCAACCTTCATCTCGGGCCCAGTAGTTTTACCAACTGGTAACCAGACACCAGTCTCTGGATCGAACTTCTCTACGAGATAGCCCTCAATTGGTTCTCCACCGTCATCCTTAGGTTTCTTCCATTTAAGCGTACATCCTTCTTTATGCACGTCGGATACTTCTAATGGTCCTTCTGGTTTGCCAGGCTTGGCTGATAGACAAACAAAATTTAGATTAAATTGTTATATAAGTAAAAATATAAGATTATACTCGGAGAATGAATTTTTATTACAGATTATTGAACATTAAGTACTTTTATTTTTAATATTTGACAAAGAGAAAAACAATAAATAAAACAGTTTATTCATTATAGACTGATAATAATTTTTAGTACCTACTAATAAACAAGAAGGGCTATTAGCTAAACGATATCATTTAATGTAGTTATTCAGAATATAAAAATAATCACTATTTTAATAAACAATACTGATCGGATCACTATCAATGTTAACCAAATTTTAAAATTACGACATAAAAATAGCAGTTATTCGTACAATATTTTAGTCAAGTAAAACATAAATATAAAAAAGTACTAAAAAATTACTATCTTATATCCATTAAATCCATGTATTAGAACGTTTCGATAGATAAAAGTGGTTCATCTACGATTATATAGAGTATACATATATAATAGAAATAATAATATACAATTATTTTCCTTAATTATAAAACTTGCAAAACATTAACTGTAAAAATTACTCACAGACAACGGTGACTTCGACTTCGGCGGTATCGGATCCATGCTGATTGACTGCTGTGATCTTATAAGTGCCACTATCCTTACGTTCGGGTTTGTCGTTGAAGAATTTACTATTGTAAGGCACATTCTGTATTCTGCGATGTGTGGTTTGCTGGATGCTCTTATTGTTGATTACCCATGTGACGTCTGGCGGTGGTTCTCCGATAATTTTAACGTCAAAGTGGAACGCTTCGTTCTCGCGTACAGTTATATCGCGCAGATTACGTCTGTCAATCTTCGGCGGGACTGAACAGTCAAAAGAAATAACATCATAATTAATAAATCTATTCCTCATATCCATTAAAATTTTAAAAAAATTTTTAAATATATTCTTCTCAATAAAAAATCTTGAATCACAAATTTAAAAGAATTTTTTTATGTAAAAATTTTTGTTGAAAAAATTTTTGTAAAATTTTTAAAAAATCTTAAGTGTTCTAAAGATTATTTAACGAAAGAGACAAATAATAAAATATTTTTAATTATCTGAACTCACGTCTTCGACTCTTGGCGGTAATCGGTTTGCTAGCGTCGGACGGTTCACCGAGACCGGCAGCATTAATGGCCTTGACCCTGAATTCATATTCGACACCCTCGTCGAGATTGTCGACGCGGCCCTTGCAATCCGGCCCAGTCTCGCACGCCTTGATCCACTTGGGTGCGCCCTTCTCCCGCTTCTCGATCACGTATCCGGTGATTGGAGATCCGCCGTCTTTTAACGGTGGAGTCCATCGCAGATCTACGTGATCCTTGTCCCAATCGGTCGCCTCCGGACGTCCTGGTGCACCAGGCTCATCTGTAGTATAAATAAAACTGTTATTACTTATCTAAACTGAGAAATGTAAGAAAAAAAATTTCAAGGATTAATTTTGAAAAGTATAATAATTGATAATTGATCACAATTTGGTCTCATTGGACGTGGTGTTACTCTTCACAAACGTCCCCATAGATGTTGCTTTGGAGTCAGCGAAAAATAAAGCTACATATAAAAAAAGATGTAACTTTTCGAAAACAGATTTTCTAACAGTAGTTCAGTTTGTCTTAAATTCCACATATTTTACATTTGACAATGTCATTTATAAACAGTCCTTTGGCACATTCATGGATTCTCCCTTGTTACCCATCATTGCGGACTTAGTTGCTACAAAGTTTAAAAAACACCGCGTTACGTTCACTTAACAACCAATTACCGTTTTTTTATCAATATGTTGACGAGATATACGGCAATCCTATTATCTGATATAGTAACAATATGAGAACACTTCAATTTACTCCATATCCCATGACTCCTATTCACTTTGGAAAACGGAGGAGGGTCACTAAACTTTTTGGATATAACCACGAAGAAAGAAGGGAAGTCCTTGACTTTTGATTGGTACCACAAACCAAGTTACTCAGGTAGATACCTGAATTTTTTATCTAATCACCGATCTCCCAAGAAGAGAGGTACCATCATAGGTTTAGTTGATAAAGCATTATTATTATCCGACGCAGAAATTCTTTATACGGAGAATTTAAAATTTGTAATTAATACTCTATTCGAGAATGACTCTATTCGAGAATAACTATCCATTCGATTTCATTTTTAATACCGACATTTTTAATATCAACAAGAGAATCCACAGCCTCATGAAACAAAAAGTAGAAACGTGTATTCACTCAAATAATAAGATCGAATCTGATAAAACTTCGTAGTTCACAATTATATTTATACCTTCTATTACCGATAAATTTAAACAATTTAATAGTAAAGACTAAAAAGTCGAATTTTATAGTATCAATAAATTACAGAAATTTATTAAAGTTCAAAAAGATCCTCGATCCCACTCTACCAAGACCAATGTAATCTACAAGGTCAATTGCTGGACTGCGATGCTACATGTGGGACAAACGCCGGGTAGACAATTAAAAACGAGAATTACTAAACATCGCAATCACATCCGGAATACTTCTATCCGCTCCGTGATAACAGAACACAGGTTGCAGCAGGGACACGAATTTAAGATAACATTATAATTCTAGATGAAAAACCATACTATAACAAATGCCTAATCTCGGAAATGTTAAATATTAAAAAATAGAAAAACAGCATCAACTTACAGACAAATACGGAAGGACTTCCACAAAGCGTCATGTAATACAATGTAACGTTAAGTTAGTGTAATGTGAAGTTTTTTAAATTAAATTTATATTTCATATCAATTTTTCAGAATGTTAAAACTTTAAACATTTATTACACATATCTACAATATATTTGAATTTGACTCTACTTTGCCCTTCGATATTCTTGATATTTTTATTAATAATTGTTAAAGTTTTATTAATTAAAAGATTTTTTAATTGTTTTACATTTAAATAATGAAGAAGAAGAAAATTGTATTTATGATATTCGTCATACAAAATTTTAATATAAAACATTTAAGTAATTTAAAATTAAATAAAAAGATAGATTTAAGAAATTAGAAATCTTACCAAATGGATTCTTGGCAACGATTCCATGCTCGGTCTCCAATGGTTCGGATTCGCCTTCCGCGTTTACAGCCGCAACTCGGAACTTGTATTCTTGTCCGGGCACCAAATTCTCTACCTCCATCATGGGTTCTTTAGTGCGTGCGACAGGTATCCATCTACCGGTTTCTGTATCCATCTTCTCGACCACATAGTGATCCAAAGGTGCACCACCATCATCTGCTGGTGGATTCCACTTGAGAGTACAGCCCTCTTTATGTACGTCGGAAACCTTGAGCGGTCCTTCAGGTTTGCTAGGTTTGTCCAGTACCAGGATCTCGATGGACGCCTCATCTTTGCCAGAACTATTCTCCGCCTTCAAAGTCAACGTGCCACAATGCGCCCTGGTCGCCGATGAGACCACGAACTTGGTCTTGTAATCCTCCGTTTCGATTGTCAAAACATTGCCGGATTCCTGCTTAGCCTTGTTCAGGAACCAAGTCTTACTTGGCGGTGGTTCACCCGTAACTTTGACGTCCAGCCGAATGACATTACCGGCCTTGATTGTGATATCCTTCAGGTTTGTGCGATCGATCTTGGGCGCGGCGTAGCGATCCTTAGCGATCAGGGTTTCGCTGGGCTCGCTGGGCTTGCTCTGGCCACCTTTGTTCACGGCCTTAACTCGGAATTGATATTTTTGACCCTCCACAAGATCTGGCACTTTGGCTTCGGTTTTGTTACCCGGAACTTCCGCGGCTTTCTGCCATTTGCCATACTGATCTTTCTTTTCAATAATATATTTTTCAATTGGTGCACCGCCATCCTTCTTCGGGGCTTTCCATTTCAAGTCAACATGATTCTTCGACCAGTCCTTCAATTCGGGTTTGCCGGGCGCATCGGGTTCAGCTGTAATTAGAAGTAAATGTTTTACAAATATTTTATTATAAGTATATTTTTTAAGATGTTATAATATAATTAAAAGAATTTTTAAAATTTATAAGGAATAATAAAAATAAAATGTTTACAATAAGGATTTTTGGCGGTTGTCGGTATGGACGTTTCTAGAGGTTCGGATTCGCCCTCGGAGTTGACAGCTTTGACACGGAATTGATAATCCTTGCCCTCGTTTAATCCAGACACGTCTGCTTCTGGAATTTTGCTGGTACCGCATGGTACCCAACGTCCAGTGTCCACATCCATCCTTTCGATGACATAATGATCAACCGGTTCGCCACCGTCTTCATCGGGTTTGTCCCATTTCAGCTTACAACCCTCGGCCGTCACATCAGACACTTCAAGCGGTCCTTTCGGTTTGCCAGGCTTACTTAGAACCTGATAAACATTAAATAAACAATCAATTATATTTAACAAAGGATGTTCTAACAAACAATTCCATATTCTTAACAGAATTTAACTTACATAATTAAAATTGCAAAGCAATTGTCATACAAACCTGAAGCTCGACGTCGACCTGATCAGTGCCACTGTCATTCTTGGCAATAACGGTGTACGTGCCGGTATCCGAACGCTGAAGCTTATTGAGGATGAACATAGTATGATAATCCTCGTTCTCAATCTTGAGTCGATCCATGCTCTTCAGCACCTTATCCTTGAGTTTCCACGTAACAACTGGTGGCGGCTCACCCTTGATGTCAGCCTCAAGTCGCAGCATCTGGCCAATTCGCATGACTTTCTTGTGGAGATTTTTACGATCAATATGCGGTGCCACTAAAAATAGATAGTAAAATTAGATAATTATTATACTGCAAGAAATAAATTTATAATATCTAACAATAAAACAATAAAGTTATATATATGACGCTTACAGAATCGAGGTTTAGCCACGACGCTTTTTGAAGTATCGCTGGGCTCGCCAGGTCCAGCTTTATTGACCGCCACGATCCTAAATTCGTATTCATGACCCTCCTGGATACCGTCAGTCACTTTAGCGGCCGTTCGGTCTCCCGGAACCTTAGCAACATCTACCCATTGTCTGCCTTCTTTATCTCGCATCTGCACAACGTACTTCTCGATCGGCGCACCACCGTCATCCTTGGGAGGAGTCCATTCGAGATCGACAAAGTCTTTGTCCCAGTTCTTGAGTTCTGGTCGACCAGGTTTACCCGGTTCATCTAAAATAAAAAATAATTAAGTTTTTAAGTTTTTAAACTAAAATTTTTCAGAGTTCGAATACATACCGAATGGATTTTTTGCTATGATGGACTTGTCAGCTTCCAAATCATCGGATTCTCCTTCTCTATTGACAGCTTTCACGCGGAATTTATATGGTTTACCTTCCTGCAATCCTGTAATGGTTGCTTCAGGTTCGGTACTACGACCACAAGGTACCCATTGTCCAGTAAGAGGATCCAGCTTCTCGATCTCATAGTATTCGACCGGTGAACCACCATCATCTTCGGGTTTGTCCCATTTGAGTTTACAGCCATGTTTGTTAACATCACTCACTTCCAAGGGACCCTGAATTAAAAACGAGATATTTAATCAGATTATCAAGACAAAAAACTTATAAGCTAGACAATTAGAATAATTAAAATAATTAAAATAATTAGTAATCAATATTACAATTAGTAATAAATAATTATTAATAGTATTGATAATAATATAATGTAAAATTTTTACTTTTGGCTTGCTGGGTTTGCCAAGAACAGTGATTTCTACTTCAGCAGTATCCTCGCCGACTTCGTTCTTCGCATTGATCACGTATTTGCCGGTATGTGCGCGTTTAGTTTTTAGTATAAAGAATTTCGTGTTGTAATCAACATTGTCGATTCGTATCGTGTCATCTGATACGAGCTCCTTATCTTTGAAGGTCCAAGTAACTTTTGGCGGCGGCTCGCCAATAATGTTTATATCCAGACTTACGGTAAGGCCAACTTTTACCGTTATGGGTTGCAGATTCGTACGATCAATAAACGGTTTCACTGCAAAATAAAAATGAAAAAATCAGATATCGATAAATTTATATAAATTTTTATATAAATAGATTTAAAAAATTGAATTTAAATAAATCTTAATAAATAATTTTACATAAAATATTATGTATACGATTATTTCTTTAATAATGCAATATACGTTTATATTTTCAATCTTTTTGATAAAGGACTGTAATTTATTAAAATGACGTAATACTTACACCAACGAGCTTTAGCGGTGTGCGGATTGGTAGCCTCGCTAGGTTCACCAGGTCCAGCTTTATTAATGGCGCGTACTCTGAATTGATACTGATTGCCTTCTTCTAAACGTGGAACTGTGCCAGTACATACGGGCCCTTGCACTTCAGCAGCCTTCACGAAATTAGTACCGAATTTATCCTTCATTTCGATGATATATCCAGTAATTGGTGCACCGCCGTCTCTTATTGGTGGTTCCCACTTAAGCTTTACCATATTCTCCGACCAATCGACAATCTCTGGAAGTCCAGGCGCCGCTGGAGCATCTAAAATATTTCATAAAGTATGCCGTAAGTTTTTTTGCTTGTTCTCTTTTAATAATTAAAAAAATTATAAAATAAACGATATAACTAAATAAATAGATTTTTAAATCGTCTTCTTTGTTTGATATTGTATCGTAATGTTTATTTATTTGCTATTAGAAAAAGAAACAAGCATATTATTCATAATTATTAAAATAATATTTCTACATATCTGTAACAAATTTAATTATGAAATTAGTTAGTACCATCCATATTGATAAATTCTTAATTACTATAATATAATTTTTCTGGAAAGTAAGAAAAATATCTATAGCTTATGTGTATGTATCTAAAATTACTTAATCTAAACAATATAAGTTTATTGAGCTCTTAATATTAAAAATAATAGTACAATACAACAAAAACATAATGCTAATTATTAACCTGATTAAGAATCAATATATACCTATGGTGAAAAAATTAAATCTGTAAATTAAGCGCATTCATAACAACTATGTATAAGCTCTTAATTGCCTGGTTGTATTGTAATATTATACTTAATCTAAAATAGAACAATACGTATAAAAATAAATATGTGTATGAACATTGTAATAAACATTAGAGTACTATACCATATGGATTTTTAGCTACGATGGCAACGTCGGTTTGCAGAGGTTCTGATTCTCCCTCTTCGTTCACAGCCTTCACACGGAATTCGTATTTATGGCCAGGTTCCAAACCGGTAACTGCGTGTTCAGTTTTATCAGGGTCCACGATACCGGCTGGTACCCAACGACCTGTCGTCACATCCATTTTTTCTACTATGTAACTGGACAGGGGAAGTCCACCATCGTCTTTCGGCTTACTCCACTTCAATTTGCAGCCCTCCTTGTGCACGTCGGTCACTTCTAGTGGTCCTTCCGGCTTTCCAGGCTTGTCTACAAAATTACATAATAAGTTTTACAATATAAATATAATTATACATTATTATATTATATTGTATAATTGTGCATTTAGTTTAGCAACTTTGTCTAATATAATTTGAATCTTTAAACATTCATTATTTTATTTAAAAAATATTTTTAAAAATTTGTTTACATTATGCATTTCTTATTTCAACATGAAATAAAGTATTTTATGTACATATGTATTATAAAATATTATAAAATATATATAGAATTTCGTTTTATTTTTAAGTTAAAATAGAGATATGGATATAACATACCTATATATTCAAGTTTACTCACCAAGAATATTAATTTCTACATCAGCCTCATCTTGTCCGGAATCATTCACAGCCTTGATAGTATATTTTCCAGTTAACTTTCGACTGGTGTTGGTTAACTGAATCTTAGTGAGGTAGTCTTCGTTATCAATTTTAACATTGGCTCCAGTTTGAAGTGGTGCACCAGCGAAACTCCATGTAACTGTTGGAGGAGGTTCACCTTCGACGTCAACTTCCAACTTCACTAGTTGACCTGCTCTTACTTTGATAGTCTGCAGCTTATCACGATTGATGTGCGGTTTCACTACAAAAAACAAGTTTTGTATAATATTATCTTAAATTATTTTGTAATAATTAATATACCAATCCAATATTTATTCAGTTTCTCACTTTTTATGAATACAATAAATTAAATTCTGACATTAGAGATCTTAAATCAGAATAGAAATTATAAATAAGATTAAAATTATACAATTATAGATTATATTTTTTCTAATTTACAATTATTAAGTATTTTGAGCTTTTCCTATATAACAAGTTATATTTAATTGTAATTTGTTAAATCAATTGAGAATAACAAACCTTTGAGAGCCAATGCTGGATGTAATTGCACAATCAAATTTTATTATATATAACAATTAAATAAGTAAAATTTTTCGATCCCAGATTTAGATCCTCTCCAGTAAATACATAATTGATAAACTTTCGTCTAATGTAATGCATTTTTCAGGCAGCGCAGTATTAAAACAATAGAAATTCTATAGATTCTAATCAATTAAATTAATTAAGTATAACATGGCAGCATTAGCTCTCAAAGGCTCGTTATTCTTAATTGATTTCATTTATTAGATTTCTATTGTTTTAAATTTAAGTGTTTACACTGCGCTGCCTGAAAAATACATTACACGGAAGTTTATCAATTATGTATTTACTGAAGAGGATCCAAATCAAAGATCAAAACGTTTTATTGTATATAATGCTTTACTCATTTAATTGTTCTTCTTATTCTTCTTTTTACTTTAAGCCTCCGTCCTGTGTTTATCTCTCTTATATGCTTGTGGTGTACACGCTGATTATTCAATTATCAAGAACATGGGACTTATAGTTTTAATGCCAATTCCGAACAGCGGATTTTTCGAGAGGTGTTTTTGTGGGATACTCTTGGAAGGTTGCCGGCATTTTCCGAGAGGAGACAAAAGTGTAAATATTTTGGTTCCTACTGAGATTGAACCCGGGATCTCTGGCATGATAAACTAGTGCGCTGCGTCTATCATGCCACTCATACTCTCATTTAATTGTTATATACAATAAAACTTGATTGCAATTACATTCCAGCATTGGAATGCCAGCTCTCAAAGACTTGTTATTCTTAATTATTGATTTATTTTATTAGAGCCTATAGAATTTCTATTGTAAATTTGTTAATCAAATTGAGATACTCACGGAATCTTGCTTTTGCAATGTGCGGCTTGGTCGGGTCGCTAGGTTCCGATGGTCCAGCCTTATTAACAGCACGAACACGGAACTGATAAGTGGAACCTTTTTTCAAACCGGTAACACGACCTTTTGGTTGTGGCGAATCGGTGACAAGAGCTTCCTCCCATTGCGAAGAAGGTTTCTCCTTTTTTTCAATAATGTAACCGGTGATTGGCGCACCGCCAGTATCTTTTGGAGGTTCCCATTTGAGATCAACGCGATCGACGTCCCAATCTTCGAGTTCCGGTGTTCCAGGCTTACTTGTAACATCTGTAAAAAAACATTTGATTTGATATTGCTATAAAAAGTAGTAAGTAATATTGCAGAATATTTTAATTAAACTGTGAAAATGATATGTATTATAAATCATTAATTTTATTCATTAATTTTATCATTAATTAAATTATACTTTAATAATAACTATACTTTTTTAGAAAGTTATTACATAATATCAATTTTTACTTTTTGAATAATTTCATTTAATAAAAAATTGTTTATTTATTTAATATTACTATTCAACTTACCATAAGGATTCTTTGCAAGTGTAGAGCCGTCTGACGTAAGTGGTTCCGATTCTCCTTCTTCATTTAGAGCCTTTACTCTAAACTCATACTCGTGTCCTTCCTGAAGACCCTTTACGTCCATCTCGGTATCCGCGGTACGACCAACTGGTATCCATCTGCCTGTTGATTTATCCAATTTCTCCACTTGGTATCCAGTGACCGGTTTGCCACCATCGTCTTCCGGTTTGCCCCATTTGAGTTTGCAACTGTTCTTCGTGACATCCGCCACTTTAAGCGGTCCTTTTGGCTTTCCGGGAGCCGCTGTACACAAAAAACATTAGTACAATAATTCAAAAAAAAAAAAGAGAAAAGTGTTTCATAATTTATATTTTGCCAGTTACAAAAATTTCATATATTGCCACTCACATAATATCGTCACTTCAACTTCCGCCTCATCTTCACCATGAGGATTGACAGCCTTGATCTTCCATACGCCAGTATTTTTGCGCAGACTGTCGGTAATAGTGAGCTTCGTATTGTAATCAACATTGACGATTTCAATGTTCTCACCGGATTTTACTTCATTGCCGACGTGATACCATTTGATTTCCGGCGGTGGTTCGCCACGTACATCCACGTCGTACTTAACAGTTTTACCGGCTCGTACGACAATCGGTTTCAAGTTCGTTCTGTCGATTCTCGGCTTCACTAATGAAGTGAGCGAAATTATACAACAAAATATTATTTTTTATATAATAAAAATAAATCTTTAAATGTTTTTCTACAATATTCTTTTTCTTAATTAATTATATTATTAATTGTAATATTAACTGTATTATTAATTGTAATATTTTTAATATTATATAAGACACATACATTAATTGTATTTATATTATAATTATATTTGATAGAAACTCACGAGCTTTGTGTTTGCAGATCTGCATCTTTGACGCGTCGGATGGAGGCGAGGGTCCAGCTTTGTTTACAGCAATAACTCGGAATTGATACTCGCCCCTTTCCTTTAAATCAGGTACTTTGCCTTCAAGTTGATTTCCAGGTACTTCGATAGCTTTTTCCCAATCGGGCTTGTACCGATCTTTTTTCTCGATAATATACTTTTCGATAGGCGCTCCTCCATCGAATTCTGGTGGAGCCCATTTCAAACTTACAGATTCGTTATCATAATCAGTGACTTCAGGCGTTCCAGGCTTCAAAGGTTCATCTGAAAAAGAATTTTTCAAATTTTATTCTAGAATTTAACAAATAAATGTTTAATTAAAATTTTAAAGACATAATAAACAAAAAGTTGAAACGTATTAATTAACTTCTTAATTTAAAAAATTGACTTTATATTATATAATCAAAGAAATTATTAATAAAATAATTTCAATATACAGGGTGTTTGGAATTTAAATGTCAAAACTTTGAGAACGTATAGAGGATCGATAAACTAATAGCGAATTTGATTGGATGCACTCAGTACGCACTGATGCACATAGCAACTACGTTTTTGTCTTTTTTCTTGAAAATGAAGTAAAACGAGCATATTTCTACCTTTTTTCTTAGTTTATTGATCCCCTACACGGTTCCGAAAAGTTTTGACATTTTAATTCTGAACATCCTCTGTTACATAATATTAAAATTTTTTTAATTATTAAGATAAACATTAGATACACATTTAATTATATATATAAGGAAAATATTAATATACCATAAGGATTCTTGGCAATAACGCCACGTTCACTCTCTAGAGGCTCCGAATCACCCTCGTCATTGACAGCTGTTACGCGGAACTTGTATTCGCTTCCAGGATTCAATCCAGTGACTTCAAATTCAGTATTCGGCGAATTTCCAGGCACTTTGCCGACTCTGACCCATTTACCAGTCTTTGTGTCCATCTTCTCGATTTCGTACTCTTTGATTGGCACACCACCATCATCCTCTGGTTTCTCCCATTTCACCTTTGCCGAGGTATTGGTAACATCGCTGACTTCCAGAGGTCCTTTAGGAGCATCCGGTTTTCCTGCAAGAAAAAATTTTGCTGTAAAGATCCTTTTCTTTTTAAGATCGACTCTTTTCTATCTAAAAATTGATTCGTGCAACTGATTACACACACACACACACACACACACACACACAAAAATAAAAAAATAAAATATTAAATTTAATCAGTAAGTTTATTAAATATTGATAAATATCCTTATACACAGAACGTCGTAAAAAGAATTTGAAAATTGGACTTACCGAGTACGGTAAGCTCGACGGTTTCTTCGTCTTTGCCATTAGCATTTTCAGCAACAAGCGTGTACTTTCCGGTATCTTTGCGCATTGCATTCACGATCGTAAAGTCCGTGTGATACTCGACATTCTCGATCTTAATGCGTTCAGTGGTAGTTAATGGGATGTTATCTCTCCAGATCCATCTGGTCTCCGGTGGAGGTTCACCAGATACATCCACAGACCATTTATGGGTGCGACCAGCTTTGATAATGACTGATTTGAAATTGGTTCGGTCGATTCTCGGTCTCACTAAAAATTTTCCCAATTTTAAGAAATAACTGCAATAGTTTTCTAATAATTGCAATAATTTTTATAAGTATTATAGCAATGCTGTAAAAAATTTTAACTCTTAGTGATCACTGGAGGTCTAAAGAATCCTCAAAAAGATGTGAGACTTTGTATTTCCAAAGTCTTTTTTTAAAACGTGATTTAAACTGCGTGATTTATCCGAAGTTTAAAATACCCTTTTTGCGCCAATGGCTGCATATTGTTCCTTGATCAATCTTTGTGAGTTTTTAAATATATATATATATATGTTAAAATTAAAAACTTTAAAAAGTTACTACATTTTCATGTTGTATAATATTTAAAGTATGTTCAGTAATTTTTGTGATTTTAAAGAACAAAGCTGTAAATACAGCAATCAAAACGTTGGAGTCATTTTGCCCCCTGTGTGACCAACATAAAATTCTCAGGAGTGATCACGAAGAGTTAATCATTATTACTAATTGGAAATTTTATCGATTCTATATGACTAACAATAAAACTTATAAACCATAGTAATTTTAACTTACAATTCCGGTGTTTGCACAGATGATTGTCTGTAGGTTCGCTTGGCTCGCTAGAGCCGGCCTTATTGTGAGCGCGAACGCGAAATTGATACACCATCTTTTCTTTAAGGCCTTCAACTTTAGCCTCAGGTGTTGAGTCGGTAGTCTTCATTACCTCAACCCAGTCGACGGCGAATTTGTCCTTTATCTCGACAGTATAGTGAGTGATCGCTCTGCCACCGTCGCTCTGTGGTTTCTCCCATTTCAAAGATACACTGACGTTATCATAATCAAAGATTTGCGGCTTGCCAGGTTTGCCGGGCTCATCTGTCGAAAATATTATATAAAATTGTCTCAAATCGTCGCTTCATTAACATTATCTAATTAAATTAAATTAATCAAATTAAATTAACAATATTTACGTTGCTAAATTTTATTTTAAACATTAATTTCTGCCTACGAAATAGTTTTGTTACCTGATAATATTCTTGAAGCTTCCACGGGTGCTTTCTATATAAAGATTATGCGTTTCGCGGATTTTCTCCGTGTCTAGATCCATTTTTGGATCTAGACCAACGTTTCGTGAATCTTGCAGTCCACTTCATCAGGGCGAGAAGCAGCCTGATACTGTAATGAAGTGGACTGCAAGATTCACGAAACGTTGGCATTCTGAAAATAGATCTAGATACGGAGAAAATCCCGCGAAACGCATAATCTTTATAGTTTTCTATTTTTATCCAGAAAAACTATTAATTATTAAAAATGTTAGATATCTTCTTACCGTAAGGATTTTTCGCGAGGATAGCTTCCTCGACTTCTAAAGGTTCGGATTCGCCTTCCTTATTGACCGCTTTGACACGGAACTTATATTTCTTCTTGGGCGTTAGACCAGAGAACGTGAAAATCTTCTCGTTGGGGCCAGTTTCTCCGGCTGGAATCCATCGTCCAGTATCCAGATCCATCTTTTCCAATACATAGCCTGTGATATCGGTACCGCCGTTATCCTCCGGCGTATCCCATTTAACTTTAACGTGATCAGAGCGGACTTCCTCCACTTTGAGAGGTCCTTGCGGAATCGACGGCTTGTCTGTAAAAAGATAATGAATTTATAAGATGTAACATAATTTTCGAATAATATTCTACAATTAAAAAATTAAGCGATAAAATAAATATTTCTTTGCCAATAAATTTAAATTGATTATTTTACCCTCAAATTTGTAATTTCTTTTTTAATTAACTAAAAAAATATTTTATTTTTTTTTGTTAAAATATATATTATTTACTGTAAATTTTCGCATAAAATTTTCTTTAAAATTAATTTAATTTATTCAAGAAAAATGTTAATTAAAAAAATTGTTAGTTTAAGAGAATTTTTTAAGATATTAAAAGATGCAATTAACTTACCAAGAACAACAACGTCGGCAACGCTTTCGCAGGTGCCAGAACTGTTCGTCAATACCAATTTATATTTTCCGGAATCAGGTCTAGTGGTCTTCCTAACTGTCAGTACGGTATTTCTTTCGTATTTGTCGATCGTGATTCTTTCGGCCGTATCCTGAATTATCTCCTTCTGGCCCAGGAACCAGTGCACCTCTGGTTCTGGCTCGCCAGCGTACTTGATATCGTACTTGATGACTTGACCCTTTTTGACGACTAAGTTTGTAAGACCATCGCCGACAATATATGGCTTAACAAATCGGGACTTGGCGATAATTGGTTTAGTGGCATCAGACGGTTCACCAGGACCTGCTTTGTTTACTGCTCGTATCCTAAACTCGTACTGCGTGCCTTCTTTGAGACCGTCAATAGTCGCTTGAGTCACATCGCCTTCAATCTCTTTGCCCGCTACCCATTCCTTGCCAAACTTCTCCTTGTACTCAATTATATAGCCAGTAATCGGGGCACCGCCATCATTGTCAGGCTTTGTCCATGTCAGATCAGCGTGATCCTTGTCCCAATCAGTTACGTCGACATTTGTGGGTTTGCCTGGTTCATCTAAAAGACACAAGAATATCTTTCATTTACTTCTTTTACTCTAATTTATATTTATGAATTACCAAATCAACATCCAAATAGTGAGATTAAATTTTTATAATTAACTTTTACATCTAAGATCATTTTGTTATCTCCTTTAATTTTTGAAGAAGATATGAATTTTATTGTAAAAGATAATATTAATTTCTACATTAAAAAAAAAAAAATCAATTAATTTGCGATAAAATTTACCCCATGGATCCTTGGCTAAGACTGGTTTGCCGAACATTGCCGGTTCGCTGGAACCGAGTTTATTCACTGCTCGTATGCGGAACTTGTATTCCCTCTTCGCAATTAGATCTTCGACTTTGTAGACACATTTTTCGCCAGATATGACTTCACCCACGCTATCCCATTGAGACTTTAAGCTAAGATCGAGGCGTTCAATAACATATTTCGTGATGGGTGCGCCGCCATCATCCTTCGACGGTTTGAAGGATACGACGCAGGAATTTTGGAAAATCTCGTTAACTTCAACATCGTACGGTGGAGATGGAACGTCTGAAAAAATAATTAATAAATATGAAAAAATAAAACATTTATTATTTTACGTACAAAAAAATTTATAAAAGTACAAACCTTGCATAACAATATTGACATCCTTTACTTCTTCACCCTGGTTATTGCCAATTTTAATCTGGTAGATACCAGACGATTCGCGTTGAGGTTTCTTGATTTTATATGTGATTTTATCCTCACCAACGACAATTTCAACGTCCTTGAGAGGTAGAGGTTTGCCGTCTTTCATCAGTTTTGCTTCCACTTGACTCTGCTTGGTGCCATCAACTACAAATTCAAAAAATAAATTTTCCATTTTATATATATTTTTACATCATAAATTTTATCACATTATACGTAAGATGTGAATCCTTACTTTTGAAAGGCACGACAAAGACCAATGGAGCGCTGCAGGGTCCTTCGACTTTGTCAGGGAAGTCAACAATCGGCTTGCTTTCGCCCTTCTTCACAGTGAGTTTACAACTGCTCGTTAACTGACCACTCTCGCACATGATTTCGCCATCGTCTGCCATTTCCAACTTATTGAAGACCAACTGATGCTTACCGCCGCCCAAATTCTTGATCTCCACTCTCTCATTAGGTTCGATCTTCTCGCCGTTAAAGTAGAATACAGCTGGCGCGGTCTGATCTTGAAGTTCGACGTCCAGCACCAACTTCTCTCTTTCAACCGCGACAGTATCCTTCAACTTCTTATTGAAGCGATTGGCATCTATAATTTTCGAGAAGATACATAACCATATAATCTTTTTTTTTATGAGCAGTCAAAGAATTAAATTAAAAAATATTATATTTACAGTTTATCACAATTTCAGCTTCGGTCTTGTCTGCGTTACTCACGCAAGAGTAAAGTCCGGCATCGGTGACTTTACAATCTTTAATAATGAGTTTTCGTTTCCTGCCTTCTTCCTTAATTTGTACTCTAGAACAGAAATTATTTATTAAAAAAGTGTAAAATAAAAAATTACGTAAAAAGGTACCTTTTGTCAGGCGTGATTGCTTGGTCACCCTTGAACCATTGGACTTCACCCGCGGCATCATCCAGTTCGCAAAGTAATGTCAAGGTTTCCTTTTCTATCAACTGCTGGTGTTTCAGCACTTTGACGAACTTGTAAGGATATTCTAAACAAAAAAAATATATTAAGTTTCATATACGGTTAAAGTTTTATAAATAAAAAATTGTAATTGAATTATTGTGTTTATTGTATTTATTTTTCAAAATAATGCCTACCGACTATAGTGAGTATGGTTTCGGTCTTGTCCGTCTGCTTGTTTATTTTGCAAGCGTATTCGCCACTATCTTCGAGAGTTGCGCTCCTGATCGCCAGCCGGCACACGCCGGACATATCTTTGGAAATACTATACTGATCTCCATCCTAAAAAAATTAACAATGGGATATTTTAAATACTGCAACGTTACAAATATTAAATATTTATTCGAATTTTCAGCGTAATAAATTACCTCAAGTTTCGTTTTGCCTTTATACCAGGAAACTTGTGCCATATTAGAACTAACTGTACATTCCATGTAAGTTTCGTGCTTTGTAAAGCCGCTAGTCTTTTTCGATAACGGCTTTAGGAAGGTAAACGTTGGATCAGGTTCTAAAATTAAAGGAATTCCAAAATATAAAATTTATGTAGTGTAAAAGTTTGATTCTTAGAAAGAAGATTTATTCAACCTATGTTACGTACCATCTACATTGAGAAAAGCTGTACTGGATACGCCAGCAATTTCGATCGTATATTTTCCAGTGTCTTCGACTTTGGGTCCAGAAATAACGAGCTGATAGCAATCCTCCTCGTTTTTAAATTTGTATTTCGCCGATGGGAATAATTCCTACATAAAAAGCAAATTATTTATCAATTACTTCAATCTTTAATCTGCTTTTCTATAAATTATAAAATGTATTACATAAAATATAATATACCTTACTCAACTCTTTTATACACTGAAAAAGAAGTGTTTAATTTTAAGCTATTAAAACGTTATGTTCTTTTCTCTATTTTTTAAATACTTAGACTGAGTTGTTCCACCTTTCAGTTCACTGTCTTACTTTCTTATGCTCTTACTCTTTTACTTTTTTGTTTATCCAACACATAAATTATCACAAAGTTTTTGAAGATAAAACAATCGGTCCCTTAAAGATGTTTTAGTTTAAAACTTTTTCCATAAATAAAATACTATATTTAGATTTAAAATACATAGTGTTTTCCGAACACGTAGTTTTGTTTATTGACTTCACATTGTTTTTCAGTGTAGCTCGTAAAAATAGAAAAATATAATTAAATAATGTTTATTTTTGAAAGAATACTTACGTCTTTTCGGAAGAACCATTTCGGCTTGCAGTTCGGTTTCGAAAAGTTCGCTTCGAAGACGACCTTCTTATCTTTGCCTTCCTTGGCATACTGATCTACCAGTGGCTTCAGGAAACTTTCTTGTTTCTGCGAAAAAATATCACCAATCAATTATAAATCATATTCGGAGATTTAATCAAGAAATCCAATAGTAGTATTGTTCAACATCGATAGCAATCGCTTTGCCAGGTTACAAAAAAAGGTAGTAAGAAAAATCGGCGAAAAATTTGAAAAAATGGCGTCACTGCCTCTCCGTATGAGCAGAAGAATGGAAGGCGAGGACGACGAAAAAAGGCACGAAGACAAAGTCTCTAGAAGGGATTCTAGAAGGAAACTCTAGACAAAAAACTTGCAAAAAGTTCAGTCGATCGTTTGTCGACAGAATTGGCTTGATAAGCTTGTCTTCAAGCTCATGACTTATCATGCTTATTATTGTGATCATGCTTATGATCTAGTGTTAAACGGTTTTGAGGAATAAAGAATATGTTGGCTTCCTTGAAAAAAAATAAAAATGTATTTGCTATTGCTCGAGCAAAATGCGCGAGAAGATAGTTGCTGAAGAAGGCTTTGCTTATAATACATTCAGAGACGACACCGCTGAAGAAAGATATTATTTGATGCAAGGGAATTCAACTGTGAATATTTTTGCTGATGTTTTAACTAGTCTCATTATTAAAAAATATTTAATAGATTTCAAGAAGTTAATTCGGATAAATAATGTTCAATATTAAAGTTTGCATCTCACAAGTAAATATATAAATTTAAAATATTATATTTGACATCCAATTTGAATTATTTTAATAAGCTAAAAAATATTTCAATAAAAAATATATTAGCTTATTTATTAATAATAATTTAATTAAAAAAGTAACTTTTTTCAATTATATTAATTAGCAACTTTTATAAGAAAAACTTGTCACAGATTAGGATCCCTGCAAATAAATTTTAAACAGAATATTCTCTCAAAACATAAGAGAAGAATTAGAGAAAGTTATATTATAGGTCGAGCCAGAAGATACAACAGAAACGACGTAACTTTGATCTTAAGTAATTAATAAAATAGAATTTATTAATCGAAGGCAGAAGAAACAGTAGTAGAATTTAGGACGAGACAATTAATTTGTATAAAAGAGTCGTCCAGAGAAAAAGCGAGCTCTCAGAGACAGAAGCGAATCAGAGACAGAAGATAGGTAGATCGCCAAGTTTCGAAGAGTGTCGAGGCAACAGGTACAATAGATAGTCAATATCACGTGAAATTATTGATGGGAAGTTCAATTCATAGAGAATCAATCCAACCTCCGTCTTGATGAAGTGATGCAGGATTGGCCAGTCGGGTATTAATTCGGCCAGAGACGGCCTACGCGATCCACTATTCTAGAAACAAGAAAAGGCACATCCACTATCACAGTATCTTTTCGGAATACGTCGGGTTGATCTTACTCGCTGATCGCTTTCAGCGGAGAGCTATGATAGGCTTTTATTTCAAATTTAGTTGTTATTGCTAACTTTATTTATATTTGGTTTTATAAGTTTTGTTGTTTCAGATTTTCTGAATCAATTGTCGCTCGTCATTGTGAGTTATGCATGATTAACTGCAGCGGTTACGATCATTAAACAGTTTTAATAATTCTAACAATTGTTAAGCTATATTAAGTTGTTACAGAATATTATCAAAATATAGAATATTAATAATAAATACTATATTAATTATTATTAAGCATAATATATAATTATCACAAATTAAATTATTTGAATATCAACAATATTCCATGTTTATTAATAATTCTATGATTTTTTAAGATAAATGTGAGTCACATAACTCAACAGAACGAAGTTTAATGATAAGGAATGTTATTTGAATAATCCATATATCGTTTAAATGAGGTTTGTCTATTTGACTAATGATCTTTAATTCAAAAACATCCATGACATTGTGTGCATGCGTGATAATAAGCAAATGTGATAATAAGACTCATTTTTAATTAAGCCAAGCGTGAGAGGCATGGATTTAATTACAGAACCTCGATTATCCGACCTAATGTGGACCGAATTTATTCAAGTTGGATAATCAAGATATTTTATTCCATTAAAAAACACGGTTTAGATAATTACAGAACCTCGATTATCCGACCTAATGTGGACCGAATTTATTCAAGTTGAATAATTAAGATATTTTATTCTAGTAAAAAAACATGTTTTAGATAGAAATAAGATTAAGACAATATTAAATAATCGAGATGTCGGATAATTGAAGTAATTCTATATCTGTAATTCTAAATTAATCTGTGTGATGCCCGTATCAGAGAGAGATTGAGATTAAACTTAAAATTGAGATCAAATTTGATCAACCAAAGTAAAATTTACTAAACTTGATATTGATCTTCTGATTGCTTAAATTCAATTTTAATCTCAATATCAATCTCTAGTCTGATAAAAGCATAAGAATTTATACAAATATTAACAAATTTATATTTACTCCTCTGCTTTATAATTTTTAAAAATTTTTATAAATTATTTAGAAAAGCGCAGGCCAAAGGGATCTCTCAATCGTAAATAGTCGCAAGAATTTAAAAATATTCTTCGGAAAAATTATGAATTTTAATTTAATTATACATCAAATTTTTGTAAAATTTGATTAAGACAAATGTATGTAGATATAAAATTCTTGCGAATAACTGACTGGTTTTCGTTTTCAACGATTTATTCGGTTTACATCCTTAGTCGGATTGATGTAACACCTGCCTTAATAAAACAAAGAGATCACTTACAGTAACTTTAAACCTACATCGTAAGAATCGATCTCTTTGCTGTGTTACAACAACAGAATTTTTATGTTTTATTTCGCTCAAAGGATCAAGAAAATCCAAAAAACACAGGGGTATTCTGGCAAATTATGATGTAAAATGATGAAGTAAAACGTAAAAAGTATTGTAAGAAAGTTTTATCTTAGTGTCTTTCTTAATTCATAAATTTTAAATTGTTTATGTAATATGTTATAGATAATTATGTGTGTGTGTGCTGTGATATTCAAATTTAATTAACCAGAATACCGCGCAGGAAATATAGTAGAAGCCTTGCGGGGCGGTTCTGCTCTCTGTTTTATGGCTTTTTGGAATTTAATACAAGGATGCATTCCCTTAAGACTTTTTTTCGCGAACCTTCTCCTTGGCGTGTGTCGCTAGTTTTGGCCAGTCGACGATTAGCTCCTGCAAACTTGGCCTGCGCTGAATGTCGAAGATATCCTACATGCCCGGCATACACACATCATGGTTAAAGTCACTTTTATACAATTAGCCAATAGCGCATGATCATAGAACTCTGATTTAGAGAAATATCTAATAAAAATTTAAAAAAGAAAGATGGCGTTTAATTAATTTTTTCCGACTAATGCGCTTTTTGTCATCAAGACATCTTATATGTATTTAATTGTTGAATATTTTTTATTTATAACTGTAAAATTCATTATATTAGAGTTCTTATCTTTTCCTACGTTACTTCTACATATTTAGAGATAATGCTTTTCTCTTAATGTGAGAAGTATCACATGCAATGTTTAGAATAGTGCCAATTACATCACACGTTATTGATAGACTAGGAACTTTTCAGTTACGTTAATTATCGTGCTTGCTTGTTAATAGAGAAATATGTAATAAATGTAAACATATACAGCTAGCCCTCAGTGTGCGCATCATAGTCGTGAGGGAAAGGAGAGTTTGAGAGATTTAACTCTCACTGAAATTTTTTTCGTCTTATTTTAATTATAAAAAATGCAACTTTGATTTTGATTCCAAATAATTTTCTTGTTGTCACAAATAAAATATTTTTTTCTCTCGGTTATGACTGTATAATTTCTGAAACTTTCATTAGTTAGAGCTTTGTTAGGGTATATACACATACATATATATATACTAGTATATAAGAAAAATTTTCGGATATATCCCTAATGCGATAAAATAATGTTTACAATGTAATTTCCATGTATTTTAGAATCTTGCATTATCAATTCTTTGTAATAAAATCAAATGTATCAATCCAGAATTTGAATAATTTAACAACTTAAAAGCACAAAAGAGGGATAGATGTAATTTAAAGTGCAGCATTAACTCTAAACCATAAAAGTGCATACGTTAAAAATGAAAAAAGAAAGTTATGTTGCTTGCGCGATAAAGTATAAGTAAAGGGGAAGTAGAAAACTTATATAGCAAACTTAAATTCCCAAGATAATTAATTTTAAAAAATCATATAAACAAACAATTCGAAATTGGCGCTGTAGATAATGCGCAATTTTTGTTTCTTTAAATTAATTATATATTATATCATTACTTGTACATGTTTCGGCCTTCTTAAATTTATAGTATATATTACAACACGTTATTACAGTATATATTACAATACCATAAATACCATGAATACCTTATAAAAGTCGATGTATGTTGAAGTAACAGTCAATATCATTGTGTGGTAGTAACATCATCCATTTCAGAATAAAAATTCTCAGTTTGAAAGCTGGATGGTAGTGAATGATTGGAAATCTAATTAATTGTAAATAATAATTAATAAGCTAAAAAACATTTTCATATTATGGTCAAGAAAAACTTACCCCACAATGATGTAACCGACAATTATATTGGTCAATTATTAAAATAATAAAATAAGTAGTAATAATAAATTAAGCTATAATAAAATTAACAGCGTAGTCAATAATAAAATTGTAATAGAGTTAAATATAAACGATAATATAATTTAACAAATTGTCAAATGTATTACTGATTAACAAGATCTTTGATCAAGAAACTTCAAGAAACACGATTTTCGTCGTTTCTTGTTAATCAGTGACACATTTGACAATTTGTTAAATTATATCGTTTATATTCAACTCTATTACAATTTTATTATTGACTATGCCGTTAATTTTATTATAACTTAATTTATTACTACTTATTTTATTATTTTAATAATTGACCAATATAATTGTCGGTTAGATCATTGTAGGTTAGATCATAAGTCTTTCTTAACCATGATATAAAAATGTTTTTTAGCTTATTAATTATTATTTACAATTAATTAGATTTTCAATCATTCACTACCATCCAGCTTTCAAACTGGAAATTTTTATTCTGAAATGGATGATGTTACTGCCATACAATGATATTGACTGTTACTTCAATATACATCGACTTTTATAAGATTCATGGATAACCAATGTATTGTAGCATATACTGTAAATTTGCTAAGGAAGGCTAAAAAATTAGTCAAAACATGTACAAGTAATGATATAATATATAATTAATTTAAAGGAACAAAAACTGCGCACCGTCTATAGCACCAATTCCCAATTGTCTGTTTATATGATTTTTTTTAATTATATAGTAAAATTTAGATAACGCCGCGAGAGTTTCAGATCTTCTAATAACAATCAACAAATCTACTATTCTATAATTCTTTCCTACTTTATAGAGATATAGTAAAATTATTTATTTTAAAATCTGTTAATATTTAAAGAATAAAATCAGATTGTAAGTCCTAATGTTTCATCAATGTTTTAAAATCGTAATCGTTGTACTGTTCTTGTCACTATGATTTATTATATAAATCACTCGGGAAAAGACCTTGAGCCAGCTCCAATTAGTTTCACCCTTCTTGTCGAGAGAAATTCGAAAGATCTCCACACCCGCTGACAAGATGACTATTTCCTCGCCGTCTTGAAACCAGCCCGATCCATGCTGTTCGCTTCCTAGCGACTAGGAGACAGAGGTAGACAAAGAAGAGAAGAGAAAGACACAGAGAAAGGAACAGGCAGAAAATGCATTCTTGAAGACTCTATCTTCAAAAATCTCTACTAAGTTACCGTTAGCTGTATGCTAAATGAAAACATTACTTAATGTATTTAATTGTCCAAAATATTATTCTGTAATATTATTTTAAATAAAAAATGAAAATGTTCATTAGTTTTCGACTTATTTTAATTTGTTTGTAATTAAATGAAAGAACATTTTGGCTGTTATAATATAATTGTCAAATAAAAAAAAGAAACAAAAAAAGAATTTCAAATCAAAATATGGATTTATAAAGTAAGTAATTCAACAGCATTACTTTCATTAAATTTATGTTACGTATATAACATTGTGTTTGTTTTTACATTCATAAAGACACCATCAAGCTGTTAATGGCGTGCTGAAATCGCATTCGCACATCTCCGTTATATATTACATCGATGGCGATTGTAAATGTGATGCGTAATCAATTTTATTTAAAAATATGCGAAATATATATATATATATTGAATTAAATTTGTTTTAAAGTTGAAGAGATATCCATATAAAGTTAAATAAAATATCCAAATAAATTTTAGTTTGTCTTGCTAAACAATTAACTTATTAATTTTTTTACATAGTTTATATTTGTGTGTGTGTGTGTGTGTGTGTGTGTGTGTGTGTGTGTGTATGTAGAATTAAACGTACCTTTTCCACTTTTTTCAATGCCGGCATGGGCTTCTCTACTTCCTTCAAATCTACTTTTTCTTGCTCAGCTTCTTCTCGCGCCCACTTTTGATATTTCCTCTTCTTCAACATAGCACGGAAGTCCATGCCACTGGCGTCTGTCATTCATCCAACAAATCAAAATTTAAAATAACAAAGCAAATTTTGTGTTATTACTAACGTACTCGTATATATATTAAATATTAGAATTATAAAGATTATATTAAATTTAAATTAAATATAATGTAAGTATATAATTCCAAATTTTTCAAATGTAAATAAATTAAATAGAAAAGCTCAATTCGTTCTTACTTCTTATGCAGTGTTCGAGCTTTATCTTATCGAGGATTAAGTTACTGATCTATATTAACTGGACACCATGCTAAGACAAAGATTGTGTTTCGGATACATGTAAATTATATGACTATAAGAATGTTAAGTTGACTCACCGGAAACATAGAGCTGCATCTCGGCGGAATCTTCGCCATGGATGTTGCTCACGACGATCTTGTAAGTGCCCTCGTCGTTGGGTTTCGTCTTCCTCATGCAGAGGGTGATCGTGTTGGTCTCCGAGTCAGTGAGGAACTTGAAGCGGCCACCCTCGATGATCTCGGTAATACCCTTGTAGAATTTGAAAGTTGGCGCGGGCGTGCCTTCCACCGCGACGGTAAGATACGCCGTCGAGTCTATAAAAAGAATGCCAATAGAATCAATATTGTTAAAATAAAAATATGTTATTAAAAAATATTTTACGTTGTAAGATATTTATTGCTGCAATTACATATATTGATTAAAAAAAAAAATTTTTAATAAGTTTTCTATTGATTGAAGAGCAAAATGCATTACCTTCGACGGCGGAGTACGATTCCTGAACATCGACGATCTGGGGTGGTCCACCTGGTCCAACATCTCGCAGAGGTGTACTAGGTAAATTGATCCTATTCTCGAGGTCCGCCACGCTGGGTCTTCTGATGTCCGCTGTACTCGGACGACGACGCTGTGCCATTCAAATAAAAATGTGATCAAATTTATACACACTTTGCCATCGCATTTAATATAGACATTGAAAAGCATTTAAATAAAAGCGAGAATATTTAAAGCATAACGCGCAACGACTTCTGCTAATCATATAATTTAAATTTGAGTTTGATAAATCAATATAATCAAAGAAACACAAATCATCTGTGTAGTTAATAAATGATTCTAATAAAAAACGATAGTTAGATAAATATTTACTTATTTTTTACAAATACATTCTATTTATTTTTTGTAATGATACAATAAAAATTAATTTTATTATTTTTTAAATTATTTCTTGCAAAACAGAAACGAAAAAAAGCAAAGAAATGAAAGTCGCCGTTGTCGTTTGAAAAATCTGCAGCGCTCATGCAATTTTGCATATTTTGTACATTTTAATTATTACTTACGTTTATTTACATTTTATCATTGTGAGTTAATGTTATTTACATTGAAAATTAATTTACATTATTAATCAGCGTTACGTTTCACGCATTAGTGACTTTGTGTTAGTCACTAAATCAAGTGAGTTTCAATAATGTTAGTGACAATTCTAAAACACATCCTTTTCTCAGAATACATTGATTAGCAAGATGGGATCAATAAACATAGGTAATTTCACATGAATTTCCGACTTTCATAAATTCTTTAATTATGAGTAGCCATTACGATTTCAAGATTTTCTTACTTAATTTTAACAACTGTTTTGTAAGATTAACGATTACTGTTAATCTTCAATTTAATTAAATTTTTATTTTTACAAATTATTTTAGAAATTTTGTATAATCAACTTACTTGCTTTCCATTTCTACATATTCTTTACATGTGTGTGCAAAGAAAATATCTTAAATAATTTATGATAAATAATTAAACCGAATATGTAAGAATCCCTTGAATACGAATAGTCGGAAAAAGGAAATAGAAAAGGAATATATTAATCAGATGAATAAGAGATTGAAAACAGGAAAATATAAAATTTTAATATTTTTTAAACATTTGTAAAACCATAGAAAACATAAATGATACTAAAGTCTATTTGTAGACATTTTTGCATTATTCTTTCTTTCAACTTTAGAAACAAATGCTCTTCCGATGGTGAAATATATGTTCTTATACAATAATGAAGATGTGATATTTGTGCGTCGATGCACAACTCGTGAAATTGTGGCAAAATGCATTTGCCATGAAGTGTGAATCGCAAAGCAAAAATGCGAATCACAAGTTACGCGTGGGATGAGAATTTAAAGCCGAAGTTAGTTAATCATTATTTACATTAAATAGTCGTCAGTCAAGAGACTTTCAGACGGGATTAAATTGCACAAGAAGGGACAACTTTACAGAAAAAAATAAAGATACAAATGCAAAATAAAGGACTGTTCTCTTTTCTGTAATTATAAAAAAATACAATATTAAATTTAATATTTGCAATATTATTTTATAGTATTATTATATTATTATACATACTATATTATGTTATTCCTACTAGTGCAATAAAATTCTTTTTTTTATAATCTATGATAAGGCTACCATACAGTAAGGATATCATTAGCGATGTTCTTGGCTTTGCAAGCCGTCGATGTTAGAATACTAAATTACATTAAGAAAATTAATAAAAGATACAGAAAGTTGGGGAAGAGAATGATACGTGAATTCAACATGATGTGTATGACATGAATGATTATTTTTATGTTTTGGCGATGAAATGATTGCTTACTCCGTGAACCAATCTGATCGTCGTCAATTAAATTGCCGTTCGAATATTCGTCTAATGGGAAAATCAGTTATCAGGATTATTTACAAAGAGACACATTACGATATCTACACGATATGCACAAATACGATGCCGTACATTTATAAATTGGAATGATGAGATGATGGAACATGTTTAATGTTTCATTTCAAAGAGCGACATCGTATTCGTGACGATGAGAATGAGAATATTTCGATTGAAATCTATTTAACATATAGTGTGAGCACGATAAATATTTACACCTATACATAAAATTCTACATAAATAAGTTATTTCACACATATATATTTTTGACATATAGGAACAAACTGCTCAGTTTCAAATCTATCGCAGCGATATGCAGAATTGCAGAAGAGAACTGAACTCTTCAACGTCAATCTTTTAATAAAAGGACAAATTATTATGATGATTAATTATATAAGATATATTCACCACAATTTATAAATAATTTTGTATAAATAATAAATTATTTTTAGCAACAAAAAAAAACAATAAAACAATTTTATTGTTAGATATTAAATTGAGATATTTCTACAAAAATAATTTTACGGAATAAATTTTTAAATATTTTTATTTTATTCATAGGATATCGTGGACGCTAAAATAAAGTTGCACTACTGCGACAAGTCTGATACTGAGTCGTACTGCAACTACTAAATTTTTAATGGTGGTAGATCTCGCACAAACAATTTTCTCAAAAACACAATGAGATTGATAAAAAAAATATGTCAGCAATTTTGCTTTCTCCATGGATTATTTATAATGTAAATTAACTCCAATTTCTTACCACCATTACAATCTAAACTGCATCTAAACTGCATCTATACAGCCGCATATAATGTACAGGTGTATCCGCTCGAACTAATAAGCAGAATTTCCGCAACGCGACCGCAATGAGCTTCTTCAGGCGTTATACATTGAACTGATTTATGTTTTTAATTTTAATTACAAAGTTCGCACATAAATCGATGCAATGTAAAAAAATCGCCGTCTGCAAGCGCATTTCGTCAGCGTTGACTATTCGCGAAAAAGTGCTCTTTGCAAAATATTTATAGAACATACAGGTTTATAGAATAACATCCAAAAACTTTGCTCATATCAATATGATACTGATTTCCTTTTAACAAAATTGTAAAGAAAAATTGGGAGAATTTTTGTCGTAAGAAACTTTCCTTTCTGACCTCAAACTTAATTTTGATAAAATTTTTTATTTAGAATGAGTAATAATTTTAAACAGAATTTCATTAATAAATAACAATCTCTCTATTAATCTCGATCAACTTTTAAATCTATAAATTTTTGTAGATTTTTGGAGGCTATTCAAAAATATCCTGTAAAAACAGTTTTCAAATTTTAAGCACGCAATAAATAAGAAAATAATATCGAAATAACGTATATATAAACGTAGATAACGTATATGTAAACGTATGTACAAAATAATATAAAAATATACATATGCGTACACGCACAACAGAGATATTGTGCTAACCTCTTTTTCTGGCAGCGCGCCTAGTCGGCCGGGCTTAGTCTGTGTGTGGTGCGTGAAAAAATAAAAGATGAGATAGAAACAGAAATAGAAACATAAAAGGGGTGGGCAAAGAGAGATTAGATTTTTTTATTTCTGAAGGGGGGGGGCTTCACAAGAAGTGGGCTCTTATCTTGGGAGTGTGCTCAATATAATAGGGGGAGGGAGTGATTCATTTTTCGATGTGAGAGAAAAGAAAACTCAAATTATTGATCAGTAAATTATTTGCCAATATGCTCTCAAGAACATATAATATTAAAAGATATTAAACCGGTATTAAAAATTACGGTATTAAACCGCAGATGGTTGAAAAAATAGCGGCTAGCGTGTTTACAGTAGCAGCAGCAGCAGCAGCAGCAACTTCAAAAACTTCAGTTAAAAACATGTCGCAGAATTATGTTTTTTATTATTATTAATATCATCATCGTCATATATCGTCATTATTGTTATTAATATTATTATTGCCGTCCCGTGGTAACGCGTGGCGTTGCTTTTGCCTCTCTCATCAGGGACTTCCCTCGTCAAGTACGTTTTTAGTTTTCGTTTTAGTTATTGGGCTTTTATTATTTTGTCTTTCTGTAGGCGAACAAGGAAATAAAATTGACGCTTAAAAATTATAAGAGCTTGAGGGGGGAGGGCGCAGAAAAATAAAAAAATTCAAAAAGGGTGGTCGGTGTCCGTAAGACAAAAAAAGAAAAAAGACAGAACAATACATGATACGAAAGATTGCTGGTATAGTACTTTGAGCAGGTAAGCTTTGTGTTATAGCGAACACAAATCTCACCTTTGTTTCGAAAACCTCACCGGGCCGTAACTTTCCCAACTGCAAAAATCACAGAGACGAACACATGAGGGTCAAGTGACTGCTCGTCATCGTAAAGATATTCCTTTCATCGCTTTTGTTAACACGGATTTTTGTTAAAGTTTCCCGATAGATTTACACAGAACATTAAAATACCTCTTTCTCTTTTACAGAAACAGTTGACAAAAAGCGCTGATTCCGAAAATGGAAAACAAAAATGCTCCTGCGTGCTGGCTTCGCTATTTCTGTTAAGGGTCAAGAATTGGCTCTTTTTGCCGGATTATAACGGAATTGCTTTTTGATTATTTGCTTAAGACAGAGACTCGGTAAGGACACGGATAAATAAAAGTCTGGGGTTGAAGGAACAAGGGGGAATCGCGGTAGACGAACACAAATGGGGGCTGTTCGAGGCTCGCCTTACCGACGTTGCGACGGCTTGTGCGTTTGCATTTCTGTGCGGGTGCATTGCTAGACAGAACAGTGCGATTCGGCGGTGCGCGTTGTCAGCTAATACGTCAATGAGTTTAGGTGCAACCAGATTGCATGTGATCGTATGAAAGAGACGGATCTTTTAAAGAGTGAATCGCCATTCGTAAGAATAATCTGAAAACTGCATGTCGATTATCTCAAACCTGTCACATCTTCATTATATTTATATGAATTTTATGACAACTTTGAACTATAATTTCATGGCGGTTTTATACAATCGCTGTTTCGTAAATTTATTATAACTTTTTAATATACTCGTAATTATTGATTTTTTATAACATAAAGGTTCAACATAATCGACTAAAGAGAAGCAAGGGCGTATCCGTGGCTAGTTACAAGATCACAACATTATCTTAGTGAAATTACTATTTACACTCATAAATATTTTTAATATATTGATGATTAAAACTTTCACTGTCACAAGAGAATTCAGAGGAGATTTTTAGAATAACCCATTAAATGTAAATTCGAGTCCAATTAAATTCTTGGGATTTTCACTTTTGCGCGACAAAATGTTCGAATTTACTAGATCAGTATGCGAGATAATAATTTAAATTTGATAGTAATGTACATTTAACTAACAGAAATGAAATAACAAGTGTTTCACACGAACGATGAAGCTTGATCGTCAGACATGATTCACACGTCTTGTCGCGTCGCTGCTCGAGATATTTATTAGCGTCGATGTCTATCTACAACGGCACAGTGCTTGCCAAGATTACCCAGTGATCTATTGGATAAAGATGTAAGCCAGAAAAGACTTAAAATCTCGTATGCGAATGATTAACATGCACACGAACAAGCCCTGACTTCTTTTGCTTCTCTCATCTCGCATTATCAATTAATATTATTGTTATTATTATTATTATTATTATCGTCAGAATATGCATATCGGTTGCAACAGATCCGTGCCAAGTGCAAAGATGCATTTTACTCGCTTCACGATCTTGGATTACGTATGTCGAAAGGCACGTGCGAGATGTTGCTCCAACATCTTTTATTTTATCAAATTAAACAAGATCTTCCAAAATATCTATTAATGTTTATTAATTTTCCAAAGTGTCTATTAAAAAATTATGTTAAAAAAAGAAATGCATTTCTTAAAAATAAAGGATGCTGAAACTTTTCCAAAGTTTACACGTCATCGTCGGGAATTTAATTGTTTGCTCTCGATGTGAAGTTTACTCATTAATCGTATAATCAAACCATTATATTTATAAAATGTGCGTAATTAAATTCAGGACGACTCGTGCCATAAAGTACGACCACAATAAATAAATAGTAGTAAATAGTAGTAAAAGGAGCAGCCAAGATCGAGCAAAGACAATCGGAAAGATTTCACCATTAGTAATAAAATTGCATTAAATAGTTCATTAAAAAATTGCGTTGAACTATATAGTTCTTTTTTATTTATATCCGTAGTGTGGATTCTCTTTGCGCGATACTCCGGTAAGTGTGTACGAAAGAGTGTGTGAGAAAAGTAAGTAGAAGTGCATTTGGTAGTCGAGTAAGGTTGCAGACGAGACATTCGCTTCCGCGTTTTTCTCTCAGCGATTTATCTCACCTTGCGCTCGTCCAGCACCTCGCCGGGACGAAGCTTCCTATGCTCCTATGGACCAAATCTCTATTAACCACTACTGCGAGGTAAAGATGGTTGTATTGTGCACGTGTATGTTTGTGTTTGCGTGTATACACAATAAACGATACTGCAACATGTTTACATTGTATAATGTATGATCGTTTCGATCGATCGGCATTTGTCCTACCCTGTTAGACATATCAAAACGCATTCCCCGCTTTATCTCTATTTTGAAACCGAACCAAGTCTCGCAAAATTGACTAAAATTAATTACATCAACGCAAGTTATGCGTCTGTTTAATTTTAGTAACTTTAATTAATGCTTTTCTGCTATTTTCATTCCCGAAAGTTGCTCTAGTTTTAAGCAGTTGAGCTAAAAATATTTATTAAGGTGTAACGCTAATTATAATTTAGAAAGATTATTTTAAGACAAAAAAATGTGAGATCTTATCTCGAAGTAATAACGAAATATCCGATGAAAATTTTACGGGGAACGCCTTCGATCGTCTCACTCTCAGCTGAGATAATCCACATAATCGTCAATTATCCGTGTTTCTTCGACGTTCTTCTTCAGGAAGTGTCCGTTTAGTTCTTCAAATTCTTGCTTTTCGCAAGTCAATACGCACCAATCTTGAAAGTCCTCAATATTACGCATCACAAGTTGACTTTCCATTCTCTTTTTCTTTTTGGGAGAAATGCCTTTGCTGACGATGGAAGATAACGGAACCTTTTTCGAAGGAAGGGACAAAGGAAGAAAGGAAGATGCTTCAGAAGCTGGTAAACTCTGGATCTTTCACGATGAGGGGTTTCTAATCTAAATCTCACGCCTTGCTGACACTAAACGCGACGTGCGTCACTCGACGAACTTGTCGTCGGGGATTCACGGCGCGTATCTATCACGAGTACGACACCACTAAGACCATCACTGGACTTACACTATAAAACTCAAAAAAAAGCTACAAAAAACCCTAGGGCCAACCAGCAGTAGCCAGTCTACCTACTTGTTCGTCGAGTGTCTTATGCGACTCGTTAATCATCTACCTAATGGGACTCGTACAAACACTTTGCACTTTGAAATATATTCAGTATAACATATTCTAAAGTAATACAGAAAATGGAAACCTATTTTATATATTAAATTAATTTGAAGAAATATAGAATTTGTACAAAAAATATAGATTATTAATTCAATAATAATATTAAAATACATATATTTCAATTAATTTAATATATGGATTTTATATTTAATATAATTTTCTCTCTATATTATTTTAAAAAATGTATAGACATTAAAATAATCTTTTTAAATATTATTCTCGTTATATATTTTATATATG
>NW_017305375.1:6078721-6110658 GCF_001594115.1 Trachymyrmex septentrionalis
TTTTATAATATAATTATAATTGTATATATAAGAGGAAACATCAAGTTTTAAATCCATCAAACTTTAATGAGACCTTAATATTGATTTGTAATTTAATATATTCTATCAAAAATAGATTTATCGCGTCACAGTCATTTATTTTTGAACTTTCACGTTCCTAATTGGAACAATGTTTGGCGATTTGACAAGGTTCTTCCAATAAATTAATAAGATAAGTGAATGATGTGTTTTCCTTAGACAAATAAGATTTCTACAAAGCAAACTGGGCGATCTTTCATGAGTGCATGAGAATGCAACAAAGTTTCAAGCTCACGAAATTCTATTTGTACAATAGCTTGAAAATTAAATTACTGATACTTTGGTATTCAGATCAAAACATAAATTCAAGAATTAAAGTTAAATTAAGTTTTCTTGGAAACTCTCAACGATTTAAAGAAATTAAATTAGAATATCTCTAGAATGTCACTCTACTCGCCTCTGCTGCATTCTTCAACTCGGTCCCTTATAAGGTAGTAAATATATTTTCGTGATCACACAATACATTCCGTAACATACCTCGTCACTAATGATCAAGCTGGGCCTACGACCCAATTCCTCGGGCGGTATGAGCGAACCACGTCGACTGCCAGCACCGCTTCCGGGTGCTAAAGAGCCCTTCCTGCTGCCGACCGGTGTCACGTCTTTGATAACTTCAATCTTGGGTGTTTCGGGCGCTTTAATTTCTGGTAACTTCGGCTACGACGATCGAAAATTAATTGATTAATAACGCTTGATTCCTATCAAGTCCGTTTAGAAAGTTAAATAAAGAGTTAAAACTTTTTTCAATTTTGTTAATTAATTTAATGTTCCTTCACACCAATTACACGTAACCATAATTTAATCTTTTCTCTTGGTTGGCAGAAACAATTTAGCTCCATATGTTTTATCAATAAATAATTTTTAGATAAGTACACGGAGTTTTTTTTCTTAACATGATTAAAAAGAGTATGTAAATATATTATTTAACAAATACAAATTATAAATACTAATTACATTTGTTTTTTAAATTTAAGCATTTATAAATTGATAAAGCTAAACAGAATCACGATTACGTTAGCCAATTCTTGATAACTTTCAACCTAATCCACAAATACACTTTAATGATTCATTTTTATTAATAAAAAGTCATTACTTGATAGCGACCCAAAACGATGACTTTATCAGCCGAGATATCGAAGTATTAGAATTTGTGTTAACACGTTGATTTAATACAGTCGCGCACGTAGGGCGATTACGACTGACCCTGCAATTCGAATCCGAGTTGCTATTGGGTCAGTCGTAATAAGGCCGAAAATAGCGATCGAAGTTTTCCCCATCCTCGTTCACGACGACGACGACGACGACGAAGACGAGAAACCGATTTCAAGGGGATGATATACGAGCATTTATTCGCTAAAATAGTTCTGTCGCGGGCGCAGCGTCGCGCGATGCACAGAAAGCATTCATCGCTTGCCAAGGCAAGATTCGACCTGGCTGATTATTACCCCTTTCCATTTCTTCCCCTGTCCCCTTCCCTATGCATTCGCAACGCATTAATTGCGATTGTGTAGGTGGCACGAGGATATTTATGGCGCGGGGGCACTGCATTTTTGACAAGAACAGAAAATATAAGGTGAAAATATAAGTATACTCTAATTCCTAATCTAAAGGATTATTAACTGAATTGTTACACGGCCTGCTTATTTCAAAAATAATTCGATTTTACACTCAAATAAATGTAAGTATAAAATTAATATAAACTAAGCAGTCAAAATAGTAAGAGCATTCTTGGATATTCCGAGTAGTTTTTTAATTCTACAGTTTAATAAAACATTAGATATAATTATTACACCACATTTAATAAAATTGAAAGGAATAACAAAGTATATTACATAAATAAAATAATAAAATCTATATATTATACATTATATAAAATTGTATGATCTCTTTGTTATTTGTATATGTACACGGAACATCTCATGTATTTTTAGATATATACGGTTCTTTAAAAATTTACCGTCCTTCCAAGCTTACTAAATAAGTGACGTGAGTTTTTACCTCGGCTATAATTAAACCGTCAGTATAAATCGGGCGTAAAAATTAATTATCCTGAACCGCGTATCGCAAGGCTCGATCAAAACATCTTCGAGTAACGTGGCATTTCCAAAATTAGCAAGATTCCTCGCGAACGAGTTTGGCAATTTGGCAAATTCATATTTTATCTTCATTATTAATAAAAGACAATTGCTTACCTTAGAATCGAGTTTCTGCACGTCAACATGAAAACAAAAAACGTATAATAATTAGTATTAGAAAATTTAATTGACGTTTAAATAAACTTACATATATTACTAGATCTTTTCTATAAATCTCTACAAATTTTTTAATTAATCATAAAATATGTTTTTTAATGTATTTTTATAAATGTTCAAATTATTTTATTTTTTTTTTATTATTCTAACATAATGATTATAAAATATATCGTTTATGTACAGAGATTTTAACTTCTTCCTTACCTGTGTGACCGGTCTTTCGAGTTTCGTTTTATCGCGAGGAACATATTCGCCAAAATCAAATTCTTGAGGTTTCTCCAGAACAGCCCTTTCATAATCCGGAATTTCCGGGAGCTCGTAACCTGCGTCCTTCGCTGCCTTCGTTGCCTTTGCCTTCTTCGCATCGACCTTTTCCGTCTTTTCAGTTTTCTGCATTACAAATGATAAACGATATAAGATCAAAAAGAAATTTGCAAGAAGATACACATTATTACGTGTCAGACATGGTGCTGGTTTAATCCCTGTACAAATCTCCGATAGCAAGGAAAAATGAGTATCGGAGATAACCTTGTGAGAGTAGAGCGAAGAGTGTGTGAAGACAGAGAGGATTAAAAGAAAGAAGAAATATCAATCTCTTAAAAGGGATTTCTATGCATCTTATTAACTTCGTTATTAACATAAATAGAATTATTAAAAATCACAGAAGAGTTAGAATATATCGAAGAAAGATAAGTGCAACGTAGAGTTTAGAAATGTGCTGCAATATATAAACATGTGTAGAATTATTCAGAGAGAAAATAAGTTTAGAACAGAGAATGTTTAATTAATTTTACTTATATTAAGAACATAGAGTGAGAGAAATATCTTTAAGTGTGTGTGTATATATACATATATACATACAGAGAAAGAAGAATGCGCACAAGTATATTTCGGCGCTGTTTAATAATTAGAAAACAAAATTAGAATTGCTATAAATTGAAGTTTAGCAGTTTAAAAACACAGAATGCGAGACATAGAGATTGTGCCACAAGATCGTGTTGATCCCTTTTGCAGGGCTACCTTGAGAGCCACCCCGCCATTTTCAGCCTGTTGAGGCTGTTTCGGATCCTTCGCAACTGGTTTAAGCTGAATCCCCTGAAAGCTTTCGGTTTTTACTTCCTGTTTTGGTGGTAAACGGGATTTCGGTTTGGTCTCGATGGTATTCTTCGGCTGTATTAATATATCGTTGTTAGGAGAAAAACTTCATGTCAAATATATAAATATGTTCGCTTTGCGGTATATCAAAATCAAATTTTAAAAAGCGAGGAATGCACAAAACTAAGTTAATCTAATACTATTCATTCAACAATATTAGATTAAATCTCATAATACTTAATAAAATATTAAATCAAACTTTTCTTTAATACTAATTTCTTAAATAATTTTGTTATTGTTTCTACACCTACTAACTGTGAAATATTGAACGTTACTTTAAACGATTATCGTTAAATGTAATAAGAGAAATGAAATTACCTTAAGCTCGACTTTTTCTTGAGTTTTCTTCTCCTCCTCGAGTTGCTGAAATAAATAAAAATTGAATATTAGCAATATACATACGAGCATATCTATATCTTTTTTTCTACAATTGTATAAAACATTTTAGAAATACTCAATGAAATGGAAATTTTTTTCTTTTTCTTAATAATATTATATTAGACTAACATTCAAAAAATGCGTGTGTTTAGAGACTTTATATTAATTTTTTTTTATTACAAAAATTATAATTATTTTGACGGATTTCAGACCTTTCTTAGTGATCTCTTCTTCTTTCTGCAAATAGAAATATAAAAGTTAAACTCTTTCTTTACAAAATTTGTACCCTATTTTATAAAAATATCAATGTTAGATTGTATGTATAATGTGTATGTGTTTTATCAAATATACCTTCGGTTCTACTGGTTTAGATGTAAGTTTTGTTGCAGGTTCCTCTTTCTACAAAGCAAAATTTGTTTTAATTCAATGCTCTGTAAATTTCTTCTTAATAATATTAATTATTTAATTTCTTTAAAATTAATTATATTATATTTTATATTATATTAATTTCTAAATGTTTAAATAATTTTGTTATAAATTAATGTATACAAAATAAAAAATTTTCTTCTAGAGTACTTATAATATTTTGCTTTTGTAAATATTTATGTATTTTAGTAAAAAACCTAACAATAAACTGTATTAGAAGATTATTAATTATTGTTTAAAGACATAAAAGATAAAAATCTCTTAATTTTATTACAAAACGCTGAACAATTTTTGAGAGATTTACGTTTTTTGAATTAGTACGTTTGCAATTGTAGTATTTTTAATATTCAAAGATTTTAATATTTGTTATGTTTCTAAAATTTTCAAAGTAAAAGTTTTAGTTTTGATGTAATAAGCATTTGATGTATCTTTAATTCGTTTGGTTTAAGTTTAGCCATCGGTGTTTCCTATAAATGTACAAGTACTTAATAATATAATTTTAATTTTTAATTTTTTTAATTTTTAACATTGTATTTTATATGTATTTTATATTCTGTTAACTTGTACAAGTATGTTTTGTTTACCTTGACTTCCCCTGGTTTTGCCTTAGGCTTTTCTTCAACCTAAAAGTATTTTTACAATTATAATATTTATGTGTAAATATACATAAAAACTTGAAAAGTATACCTACACAATAAAATAAATATATATAATTACAATATAAAAAAAAGATTGTGAAAAAGTATACCGTATACCTCGTCTCGCTTTAAATATGATATGAATTCTGTTTAATTTTTATATAAAATGATAATTGCAAAAATAATACTTCAACCTAAATTTTTCATCTAATTATCTTATATTATTTATTTTGTTATTCTTTCGAATGTATGATGTATATGTTGTTGTCAAAATAGTGCACGAATGTACGTGTACCTTTACATCTTCCTCTTTAATTTTAGCTTTTGGTTCCTCCTAAAAGTATATGTAAAATAAAACATTGTACATTTTTCGCGTCATCGCTATGATATAGTTTTATTTCGCATTTTAAAAGCCTAATTATTGAGCCTAACTTTGCTTCTAAATAATACAATACTTTTTGTACCTTTATTTCGCTCGATTTAGACTTCGCCTTTGGCGCTTCCTAAAAGTGTACAATTGGTGTTTAAATAGTGTCTTTTAAAGTGTCACATTTATTAACTACATATAATTCATGCATTTTTTTTTGTTAACCGCGAGACTTGCATAAATATGTGTTACTACAAGATCTATCTAAATATCTAATCAGATCTAAATATATCTTTAGTTCCTCTAGTTTAGGTTTAGCTTTCGCTTCCTCCTAAAAGTGTAAATTTAAGTGTTAATGTCTTATTTTTCATATCAATAGACTGTAATACAGTTGAACCGATTATTCAAATTATAAAATGTGTTATAAAGTGTTTTGTGTACCTTTGATTCGTCTGGTTTGGATTTGTAAAAGTGTACTTTCTAAAAGTGTACGAATAATATTTAATAGTGTTTCTCATTTATTATCCCTTTTTATTTTATTGTATTCTTTTTTTCTATTGTGCAAATGTATATTGTTGCAAGATATGTATATGTGTAAGTATATGTGTAAGTATACCTTTACTTCCTCTGCTTTAGGTTTGGCTTTTGGTTCCATCTAAAAATGTTCAAAATATGTTTAAATGTAAAATATGTCTTAAAGTTACACATTTACGGCATGTGGTTAATGCAGCTGGTGCTCATTTTTCAAGTGTGGCGTGATATTAGAAAAGAGTAATATATTTTATATATTATGCTTTATCTGTTGCTGTACATATCTCAGCTGTAAATCTCTGCAGTGTTAATCGTGAGCAAAGAATTGTTATATATATAGAAATACGATAATAGTGTAATTATTTTATACCTTCGCCTCTCCCGGTTTAGGCTTGACTTCCTCCTAAAATGTAGTAATAATATTTTTTAAATTCGTGTTTTTAAAATATAAATTTAATACTTTATTTTTTATTATTTCATCCTACGGGGGGATGACTGAATGTAATTGTGAGGAAAGTAAAATATTTATTTAAAATATTTATATTAATAAAAAAATTAATTACATGTTGAAATTTTTGTATGTGTTTTAATTATATTTTTTTGTGTACCTTCGGAGTTTCAGGTTTCCCGGGAGTTTTCGGTTTTGTGGTCGGTTCCTCTTTCTAAAAGATATTTATATATACTGTGAGATTTATATGTTGTAAAAGTGTATTTCTGTTTAAAAATGTGTAAATTGTGTAAAAGATATAAATAGTAAATAGATATGTTGTAATTAATAAATATATGTATATAAATATATGCATATAAAATACATTATCATTCTACGCTGTTTTACCCATACAGCACAGAATTTGCAGCAATATTGCTGAAAAATCTCTGCAATATTGCAGCAGTGTTGCTGCAACTTTTGTGCAACTTTGTGTACTGTAGAAGTTAAAACATAATATTATATAAACAAATATGCATATTATTGTTAGTGACAATTACAAGCATGTAGCGCAATGCAAAAATTAATAACAAATATTTATAATTAATATTTGTACAACTAATCATATATTGTTTTATTTCCTATATTTTATTTCCGGAGATATAACATTCATCTTTTGTATCTTTATAATTGTGATATGTATAATATATTATTAACATATAATTGTATACCTTAGATTCATCCGCGGATTTAGGTTTTTTCTTCTTTGGTTTCAATACTGGTTCTTGGTCCTGAACAATATTTATAATCAACAAAATCATAGACATTTAGAAGAAGAGCAAGAAGATAAAAAGCAGCAAGAGAAAAAGAAAACGCTTATCATAAAAAGATGATAGGAGAAAATTTTCCGTAACAATAGTTAGCGAAAGATGTCAATACATATTTGCGAAGACACACTAGACAGCTTCGAAGATTATAATAATATAGAGAAAATGAAAAATTTGTTGCATCTAAGATTACAAAGAGATTGAAGAGTTATGCGACCAGAAGATTATGCGATCAGATCAGTGGAAAGTCAATGATTAGCACTGACAAGAAATGAAGATCGTTTTTATACCTCGGATCCTTCCGTTGACTTAATCGACGATCTACGTCTAGTGGACACCTTTTTCTACAATTGCAAAAATATAATAAAACCGAAAGAAAATAACAATGTGTTGTGTGTGTAAAGTACAATTTTTGTACAATATTATACCTTGGGCACTTCTTCCTTGTCAAATGTAGAGTTAATATCTTTAGTCTAAAATGAAAAAATTTAAAAAATTATATTATTCAAATTTACTGTATATTGTGTATTGCGTGCATTTGACTGCGTGCATGCGACTGTATGTGTGAGAATGTACCTTCTCTTTGGGTTTAATCTCGCTTTTTTCGTATTCAGGTATATCGCCCTCCTAAAAACATTAAAGGATAAGATCTGTCCGAAAAGCTCATTTCATATTTTCTTAGTTCTCTCGCAAACGGATAAAAATATAATTAAATTAAAATCGTTTTATGTTAAATATTAAATAAGATCAATTTAAATAATAAATATATAAAAGTAATATCTGAATATTAAAAACTAATACGTTTTTTAACTAATATAATATAGGTTTAAGTGTCGATTATTGTGAATGTATGAATGTCGAATATACATATATACCCTGGACTCTTTGGGTTTGCTTATGCTGTCCTTAGATTTGGATGCAAGTTTAGGCGCAGGTGTGAATGTAAGTTCCTGCGAGATTTTAAAAGCCGTCATATACCGAATTAGGTACGTGATTTTTGAATAATGTAAGAATGAGTACTTGTAAATTTAATAATGTATACCTCTATTTTAACTCCATTTTTATACGGCGCAACTTTGGAAACTCGCGAATCCTAAAATGTATCAATATTACAACCTACTCTGTAAACAAAAGTAAAAATAAATACAGTGTCAATTGCAATTTGCATATACCTCCAATTTTTTGATTGATTTAGGCGCGTCGTCCTCGATTCTCGAAACCCAAATATCCTACGATCGCGTTATTTTATTATATTAATCGAAAGTACAATAATAAAAAAATATAATGCACTGTGTATGTGTATTCTGTACCTCAATATCGTCGTCGGATTCGTGCGTTTGTGGTTTAACAGTAGGTAATAAAACATTCTAAAAATTAAAAAATAAATCATTGTTTTTTCAATATACCTATATTTTGCATGTAATATTAATTTCTATCTAACAATCTGTCTCACCGCACAAATGTATGTATGTGTATATAACATATGTATAAGTGTACCTTATCAGATGTAATAAAATTTCGTTCATGCTCGATGAATTTTGGCGGATTTGCCCATACGTCCTAAAATAATATATCGATTTAAAAATAAATAAAATAATAGTTTTGTTGTCCGCTATAAGATTATAAATATTTCGTAACTAACATAATTATAGTGCGTGTAGTAAGTTTTGACATCTCGATCTAGTGGAAGTTTGTGAGATATGTCCGTGAAGCACACGGTATCCTAAAATAACAGCATACTTTACCAAGCTGTTTTATGTAAATGTAAGACCCGAAAGTGTGAGTGGTGTGAAGTGAAGTGGAGTGAAGAGAAATAAAATGTTATATGTATTCATATATTCATGTACCTTATCATGTACAACGCGTTTATCGTCATGTCCTTTCGATTTCGGCACCAATTTGTCCTAAAATTTTAAGAATGTATTTTAACGTATTCTATTATATTTTTAAACAAAGAAGAGATAAATTTGACTTTATTTTGTGTATTATATTTTTATTTATTATATATAATTTTCCTAAAATAAATTCTGTTGTCTTTTATCAATTAACTATCATTATTATTATCTTTTTATTAAAAAATGTAAATGGATAAAACTAAATTCTTTTTTAAATTGGATATTATCTTGGCTCGTGTATTATTATCTACCTCATCATTTGGCTTGGACTTGATATCACGTACTTTTATTTTGTCCAAAACTATTTTATCTCCTTCAGTTTGATCATCAGGTTTTGATACGCGTCTTTTAGCCTTAATTTCCGGTGTATCCTATATAATAATAATAATAATAATTTTGAATTTATTATTTTATAAATTTTCTCAAATATGCGCGAAATGTCACGTAGTGTACCTCATCTGTTTTGTGTGGTTTGTTTTCTCTTCGTTTGGATGAAATATCCTAGAAGTCAGCATTAAAAAAATATGTAAAAAATCTGTACAATACGATGTGTAAGTGTATTCTGCAATGCGTAACGTACATGTACCTCGATTTTTTCGTCAGATTGACGACGAGACGATTTGTCTTTAAATTTTGATAAATCCTAAAACAATATTAAAATTAAAATATTATATATCTTTTCTCTTAAATAAATTTACACTAATTGTGTAATTAATTATTAATATATTAATTTGCATAGTATGTCGTATACTTTGCCGTATGTCTTAGAATCATGTTTTTTCGATTTGGTCCAAATATACTACACAGTATTAATATTTTAAAGATAAAATTTACTTCTAAAAAATGATATAAGTGTTATATACCCCAATTTTTTCATTAGATTTATGTGGACGTATTTTGTGAATAGATGTGTCATGTGTTTTCTCTCTCTGTTCTGACACTTCGTCAGGTTTTTGTAATTGTAGTTTAGCTGTAGGTGTATCGCGTAAAAGTGTCTTAACTTTTGGTATGTCCTAAAATATTATTTAACATGTGATTACTATTAGCTTTATTCTTACTCAATTAATTGTATACGTGTGATAATTAATAATTATATTTTATATAATTATTAACTATATATATTTTAGATTTCTTTGAATCAACGCGTTCTTTCGGCAATGTATCCTAAAAAAAGATTATTTCGAAAGTGTGTAACATATGCTTTATAAATTATGTGATGATATTTGTCATATACCTCAATTTTTTCTTGCAAATGTATTTTATAAGTAGGTGTGTCATGAGAAAATGTTTTATCTTTTGAAACATCGTCAGATTTATGGGCAAGTGTTTTACTCCTAGATATATCACGCAAAGGTGTTTTCTCTTTCGAAACATCCTAAAATAACATTTAAAATTTTATAGCCACTTCTAAAAAGATTCTACTATATTTATAAATAATATTTATAATTTAAATATGTATACGTCTACTTTTTCATGCTTTTTGGGGGAGTCATTATCGCGTTCTTTGCTCGCACAAATATCCTAAAAACAGTAATATATTAAAGATATGTAATTTATGTGCCCCACAATAATATTATATACCTCAATTTCATCCGATTCGTCAGATTTTTTCGGATGTATTTTATGTATTGTGTCATGAGAAAGCGTTTTATCTTTTGAATTATCGTCATATTTACGCGATAGTACTTTACTCGTAAGTGTATCATGTGGTTTTTTCTCTTTCAGAATATCCTAAAATAATATATTTAAAATTTTATTCTTTTAAAGAAATTCAAACTGTTCGCGAATAATTTCTGTAATTTAAATGTATTTGCATACTTTGTCACATTTTTTAGAGTCAATGTCGTATTCTTTACTCACCCAAATATCCTAAAAATATTGATTATTTAAAGATATATACTACATGCCTAGCCATTATACAATAAATATTCTGTACCTCAATCTCTTTATCCGATTTTTGTGGATGTGTCTTATTTGCGATGGTGTCATGTGATATTTTATCTTTTGGTTTGTCTTCATCTGATTTTTGACGTGAATGTGTTGTATCTGCGGGTAAGTGAGGTTTGTGTGTTTTATCTGTTGACATATCCTAAAATAAAAAAATATTATGTTCGAAATATCATGTTCTTTTAAACTAAAATGTATTGAGCTTTCATGTATCATATTTGCATACTCTGTACGGTATAGATTCATTATCACGTTCTCCCGGATTGTGAATACTCCAAACATCCTAAAATGAATACCGTCGATAAAATACGCAACATTCGTGAAACGTTTAATTATCGTTATAATATAGTTTATATGTGTATGCGTATGTGTACGATATAATTTCTTATATACCTCACGTTCATCATCCGAATCGCGGACGCGTGGCTTAATTGCAGCTTGAGGTGCAACCTAAAAAGTTTACTTTTGTGTAATTCTTCTTGTTGCAAATATTATAAATTTTTCCGATTTTAAGGAAACTACATTTTGTTAAATACAGTCAGTATATAGCGCGAGATATGTACCTTCGGTTTACGATCAGTTTCATGAACGAAAGAAGTTGCCCTGGACTTCGTAGTTTCCTATAACGTTTTATATGTTTATATCGCGTGTCTTAAGACGCTTAAACATGACAAAAAATGCATCACGTACCTCATAATGTCTTATTGATTTACTATCGTGTTCTATCGGTTTAGACGACCAAACGTCCTAAAATTAAATGTAACGTATATGCTGACCTAATGGACAATATACGATTGAGAGTAATAGGTATTGTGTTTATGTCTATGTACCTGAATCTCTTCGTCGAATTTATGTGTGTGTGGCTTGATTTTCGCTGTGAGTGTGTTCTAAAAAAATAGTTATCTCGTTACAAAATACAAAAAAAAGGATATAAAATAAAATAAAATAATTAGAGTAATTAAAATGTGTAAGTGTACCTCAATTTCAATCATTCGCGAAATGGCTCTTGGCCTGAATGCGGATACATCCTGCAATAGTACGAGATAAAATATTCTCTTATGATTCTTTGTACAAAATCTATGATTTTACCCCAATATTTATTACACAAAATAAAAAATCCAGCGTTACCTATTATTTTTGACCCTATACTATATTCTTAATTAAATTCTTATTATAATAATTGTAAAATCTTACAGAGAGCATAATTTTTGTATTTTAAGTAAAAACTATAATTTTCTTTTTATTGAAAATTATTTGCACATTAAAAGCTTTAAAAGTCAAATCTACGAATAAAATTATTTTCAAAGACTACTCAGAAAAAAAACAAAAATCAATTATATAATTTATATTAACACAAGCTGGTTTTGCCAAACAATAAAATTACATCAAGCTATTAATTTAATAAAAAATAATTTATTTCTATAAAATATTAAAACTCCTTCTTATGTCGATTTTGAGAAGGTGACATTCACTCACGTATACTTACTTTATTCTTCTAAAAATTATAATAGTCAACTAATCAATTAATTAATAACCAAATATTTTGTTAGCACATTATGTAATTAATTAAAAACAGCAAGATATATTTTTTTACCTTTTCAGTCGTTTTCTTCTTTTCTATAATAGAAGATCGTCTGCTTTCTACTGTGACTTCTTCTTCGGTCTAAGATATGTAAAACATAAATTAAAATTTGATTGACGTAAGTTCTCTAATTTATAATAGTTAATGTTTTTCAATAAAATTTCTATTTTAAAACAGGCCTAAGTAAAGTAATAGACCTAATTAAACACGTAAGATTAACTATTTTACAATAATAAAATACTTTAATTTATGTTATTTTATTCTAGTTCAAATTTTTTTTCAATATATTAATTTTGTAAAATTAATTGTAATTGTTTTTTTTTTGGTAATGTTTGTGTGTGAAATGTGTATATGTATGTGTACCTTCTGTATAGAAAGACGTCGTGGTGTCGCGGTGCCATCATCCATTATCTATACGATAATAGTAAAAAATAAAAATAATTTGTGTTTTATATAGTACTTGCATCTAATGGTGCAGAATAAATTTACCAGACCCGTAGCTTTTAAAGTATTTACGAAATTTAGTATCACAATATCATATATACCTTCTCATCAGTCTTGATGATCGAACTACGACGACTCTCTGTCTTAAGTTCTTCCACCTGAAATATAACAAGTTATATATAAAATCTATTTTTCTAACTGATTAAAAAAATATATATATAATACATTAATACCCTTACCCTGATTGATTCTTTGCGAGTCACCGTTTTCTCAGATTTAGGCGTAGTTTCTCGAGATACCTAAATATAAATAATATTAGATATACAATATTTGTCCAAATTAATTTAATAAATTAATTTAATGAATACCTAAAATAATAATATGCTATATAATTACTTGATTAGTACATAAAATAAAATACGAAAATAGAACAATTGAATTATGCATACCTCTTTGGATTCGGGTTCTTTCTTTTTTATAATCTTTTTCTAAAAAGAGTTAAGATTTAAAGATAAAAAAGGTCAAAAAATAAATTATTGAACAAATATAAATTAAATGTATAAGAATCATTGCGTTCACCTTTTCTTCTTCCTTTTTGTCTTCGATTTTCTCGGCGGCTTTCTTCTATAAATTGAAAGAAAAATAGAAATATGAACTTAAGTATAGACGAACTAAATACATTGTTATCACTTAATTACAATATTTAATAAAGAAACACATTTTACACCATTCTTACCTTAATAGATTTCCTTTCTTCAACATTATTCACGATTTCTTCGTCCTTCTACATATGTAAAGAAATAAAATAATATTAGCAAAATATTTCCTCTATTTAATTTAGAATACACAATAATCAGAGATATAGTTGCACCATATTAAAGTAATTTAAGATGTTCACATTTAATCAGCAATAAATATCTCTGAGTTTCGTTTTTGAACAAAATTTTTCACGCACAAACACACATAGTATAAACATACAAAGAAAAAGCTACATGCAAGAATTTATATAATAAAGAATTAAACACATTAAACACAATACATAAAGAATTAAACTTTAAAGCAGAATTGGATTTGAAGGAACCAGCTTCTGGGACTCGGAAAGAAATATGGCATCTGAAAAAGCACTTGGAAAACTTGGGTTTTTTATGCGAAGAAAAATTAATATTAAGGCGATTGTTTAAGCATGCGCAAGAGATCGTTCGAAGAAACTTATCAGATAAGCTGAGATTAAGTGGATGCTGCGAAAAATAGAATAATATAAGCAAATCTATTTAGCGCAAAAATGATGAATATTAATCGCATAAAGATAATTTTTAGATAAGATTTCATCGAAAAAAAACTGAAAATATATTGCGATTTATAAATTTGTCGTTTCGCAGATTGGCCAAAATATTTCGCTATAGCTTCAACCTTCAGAGCACAGTATTTATTCAAGCGAATCAAAGTTGCTTTTCGAGCGCATACATTACCGAAATCCAACTTTTGATATTTCATGCTCACCTGTAAGATCTCCATTTTCTGAAACAGAATACATCAAGACTATTATTTTTTTTTCATATATTTTAAATATAAAACTTAGAATCTTTTCTACAAACATATGATTCGAGTTTATATAATTTATCAAATATATACTACTATTTGTAGGAAATTTGCATTTAAACTTTTATACATACAAAATAAGCTTTTATACATATTATGGAACACACAATACACACATGAATCTCAAAGGTATGACACAAAAAAAAAAGGTATGACAGGGAAAGTGCAAACGAAAATAACAATGGATAAAATGAGAAGGGGAATAAATGATAAATAATTATTATCATGTGACGTGTTCTGATTATAGTGTATTGTTTTCTTTTGTAAAAAATTACACTTGATATTCCTCTCAAAAAATTAAAAAAAAATAATTATGTCTCGTACCTTCCCAACCCCTGGTTTGTCGATACCATTCGGTTTCAAATCAGGCTTATCCTTAAAAATAACAAGAAAAAAATGGATTTATCTTTGATTGATCATCCTACAAAGACATAAGTTTCACAATTTATAAAAAAAAAAGAAGAGAAGTTTAATTAGCGGAGTATTTACATGTAATAAATTATAAAATCATTAATATTAAAATAATAATTTTATTTTATATAATAATTGAATAAACAAAATCACTTTTTTCATTTTATAAAAAGTAATATAGAGAGTGTTAAAAAAATTATTATTATTAAATATTTAAATATAAAAATTTAATATAAATTGATAAAAGATGGATTCTATAATATGCATTAGTGTTGATATAGTTCGTGTTTGTGTGTACCTCGACGCAAGAAATTATTTCAGAATCTGATTCCTCGAGAATGGCTTCTGTGTTGATAATGCTGGACTCAATTACACTCACCACTTCCTCCTCTTCCTCCACCTCATATTCTTCTGATCCTTCACCATCATCGTCGCTCCATACTGAACTAATTACCTTATATATCGAGATATAATTTTTCAACTATATACCAATTGACGCGTCGAGGAGTCAAAAGATCGATCGATTTTGCAAATTATATAGCAGATGCTCTTAATACAGTACTCAATATTTTTGCACTTTGATAATCAATCTTGCATAATACACAATTATATAAAACTAAAATTCTTTTTTTGTTTTTCAAAGATATTGAAAAAGATACTCTCTTTTTATATAATAATAATTATTTTTAGATAATTGCAAGTACATAAAGAAGCATACTGCAATAAATTTTGCAAAACGATTAATCTTCCTGTATCTGTATCACGCTGTATGTGATCAGTGTAGTAACTTGTTAATCACAAGAGGTATAACAGAAGGAATAAGGAAGCGACAGAAAATCATTAAAAATAAAATGAAAATTTTAATTAATTTTCCCATCTCAATGGTTACCTTCTTTTCTTCCTTCTTTTCCTCCTTCTTTTCTTCAGCTTTCTTTTCTACCTTCTTTTCTTCTTTCTTTTCTTCCTCTTTTTTCTCCTCTTTCTTCTCAACCTTCTTCTTCTTCTTCTCTTCCTCCTCCTCGTCTTTTTTCTTTTCCTCTTTCTTCTGTAATTTCATGAGGGAATTGCATGCAACATTGGAGAACACATACAAATAATCTTCAAATTTATCAAGAGAACAATGATTTAGTTACATTACATATTCATTAGTTTAATTCTACATTTGATAATTTGACATGTCAATTTTTCAACGGGGTATATTTGGATCAGTTTATAATTATTAGCAATACATTTCAAATTCAGTAAAAAAAAGGGATGATAATTACAATATAAATTCATGCCAATTTTTATAAAAATGCGAATTTCTTGTAATATATTGGAACATAAATTTATACAAACACCAAGAAAGTGACTAAAAAACTTGCATCCGTTATTAATAAATAAATTCATGGTGAAAAATTATTAGATAAAATTGCTTACGTTGACGACGAGACGAGCCGACGATTCATCTTGACCGTATTCATTGCTCACGGTGACTTTATACGTTCCTGAGAATTCTGTCGTTGCCGAGGTGATAGTCAATTTCATATCCAAGCCATTAAAGGAAATCATAATGTCCTTTGACGCTTTGATGACTGTGGAATTTCTGTAATTATATTATAAAATTATTATTGCAACAATTATGAAGATTTGAACAATTTATTGAAACAATTTATAACATAAGAAAAGGCAATTGATAAAAAAAAATGCACGAATGTCAGCTATCAAATATTAGACAAATTGTCCTAGATAATACTATTCTTTTATTTTTTTAATAAAATTATTTTATAAAATTTCTAAATAAAATATGATATTTTTATATCACAAAATTAGCATATTATTTAAAACTTAATGTTTATATTAAATACGTACTTATACCACGTGACAGTGACTTTTCGATCTTGCGTTGCGAGAGTTGCGACGAGCTCGACCGTTTTACCTTCCTCGACGGTCTAGAAACATAGTATATAGCGCATAACATTAATTAATAAAGAAAATTTTATTTTAACAATATTATCTTTTTATCAAAACAAATGTAAAATAAAGAAAGCGTTGTATTTTAACTTTTGAGTACGAGTAAAAAATTAAAAATACTTACAATTGACTTGAGGCCGGTAACAATTTTGGGTTTTTCTCCTTGGTCTGGAATTTCCGTCACTTCCACTACTTGTGATGTGGCTTCGCCTTTATCATTGCGTGCCACTAATTTATACGTGCCTTTATCTGTCGTCGACATTTGTTCAATTTCGAGTTTTATAGCGAATTCACCCTATTTGAATAAATGAATTAATTAAAATTTATATAAATATAATAATTTTTTAAATAATAATTATGTTGTCATAATGTATACTGAGTAATATTCAACACTGCTACTTTCTAGTTAAATACACAATATCAATAAACATAAAAAAATAATAAAAACAATAATAAATGTATTGGATAATTTTATTGTATAAAACTCACTTCTTTAACTTGCTCGATGTGCAACTTGTGTCTATTATCCTCTTTAACGGCTTGAGTTTCCTTGAACCACGTGCAATCAGGCGCGAATTGAGAAAGAACATGACATTCAATTACGACCGTCTTCTTTTTAACGATCTTTATCACCTTCGGCTTTTCCTTAATCACGGGTACAACTAAAATCACAATAAAAAATTAATATTTTAACCAAACTTCTAATTTATGTTTTACGATCTTTGTTTTTAGCAGCTGAAACAAAAATTGAATTATTAAATCTAAATCAATTATTTCATATTTTAAAAAATTAATTAAACTATTATCACATACCGAATAATGTATAATATAAAATATGCGAACTTACTTTCAACATTTAGCGTAAGATTGGCATTGAGTTCACCAAGATCATTCTTAATGTTGCACTTGTAGAGTCCGGAATCGTCCGGTCCAGGATCGTTCAGAGTTAGTTTAATATAATAAATGTCCTCTTTTTCTGAAACGATGCTGATGGAGATTTTCGAGGACTCCTTTACCACTTTGCCTGCATGAGTCCATACGATCTGTGGCTTCGGCTTCGCCTTCACTTTGCAATCCATGACGACGAGCTTGCCTTTGTTTTGCGACTGTATCCGCGGCTTCTCTACAAACGTCGGCCCGTCTCCCTCTGGTTCCGGTTCCGCCTCGATATTCAAATTCAGATTAGCGTTGCTTTCGCCGTATTCGTTCTTCACGTGACACCTATAAGTGCCACCGTCCGGTGCCGATGGATCCTGTTATCAGAAAATAATTTAACAAATTTTAGATTTAAAAATTAGATATTAATAAAATATAATCTATTGATGTTATATATTCACATCAATAATCAGAAAAAAGAAATTTAAATTATTATAATAATTAAATAAAAATAATTAAAATTATTTTTACTTCTAAAGCAGAGAATTACCTTTATTTCCATAATAAGTTCATATACGTCTTCCTCAACCGTTTTGGACTTGATCGAGATCTTCGATGATTCTTTGACCACGTTGGTACCGCGGAACCATGTGACCTCCGGCTTGGGATTCGCTTTGCATTTACACTTCATGGTAATCAGCGTACCGGTCTCGTTCGGGATAATGCGAGGTTTCTCAATAAAGGACGGAGCGCAACCCGCGCCCTCCTCTGCATCTTGGAAAGATCCAAGGTTAGATATCGTCGGTGAAGATACGAGAGACGGTTCCAGGTGCGCAGCAGAACACCGGAAACGCGATCTCTACCGCGGTCGCGGGTCACCGATAACCCGCGACCGCGATTTTTAATGACGTTAGTCATGTTGTTGGCAGCTGAATAAGTTATGAAGCGAAGATACAGAGACTTCACGATTGGTTAGCAATAGCGCGGCTGTGCTTACCTGATGAAATGACCTATGAAATGATCGCGATCGTTTACCGAGAAAAATCGCTTGTACGTCTTTATCGCACGTTTATAAAATGCATTGTGCACGAAGGAGATACGAGGAAAGTCGACAGGACTCGTCATGGACGAAGTAAACGAAAGGGATTTCATTGTCCGAGCAATTTATAATTTTAAACAAACATAAAAAACAAAAAAATATAATTACTTTGAAATTAATATTATACAATATAAAATAAAAGAATACATCTATGTACCTAACTGTGTATATACTATGTTGCTGCTTTCAGAATTTTAAAGATTATTTATAACGAATTGCTATTAAAGATTAAAGAACTGATGACTTTTTTATAATTTTTGAAGAGCATTTGATATTGATGATAAATATCTCGGGATGCCAATGAAAACCTTCTCGTACGCTTCGAAGGGGACTTGCCTTGGAAGTTGAGGGAGATGTTGGCGTTACTCTCGCCGAAGTTGTTAAAGGCGTTGCAACGGTAATTCCCACCGTCAGCCTTGGTCGGATTTGAGATCTCGAGGGTCAGCAGATACGTGTCCTTGCCGGTTGCCTTGCGTGACATCTTCACGCGATTACTGTCGGTAATCGTTTTCTGACCTTGGTACCATGTTATGTCCGGTACCGGATGTGCCTCCAGAATGCACTCCATGATGAGTAAATCGCCCTCCTGACGGATCGTCGGCTTCTTCGGAAAACGCGGCGGCTTACCGTCCGGTATTCTGCGTAAATCGACACGTCAAACGAAAAATTCGTCGATTCGCTGATTGAACGCAGAATCTAAAGTCATCTTGGTGGATAACGTTATTTTTCACCTGCTGGCCACGCAATATTTCCGAAAACGCGACGTAATGTTACGAAAAAATGTTATCGTAAAAGTCGCAAGCTCTCTTTTGATCAAATCTTAATTTATCAAAATTTTTTAATTCTGAGTGACGGTTTTACATTTTTTTTTTTATTAAAAAAGAGCATGCAACTTCTCTATGTGCACGTATATGCAGGCATTTATAAATTTATAAAGATAAGTTATATTTTTATAGTTATACATTTTTAATCATTTTTAGTTTATATAAAGAATATGCATTTTTATAATAAAACTGTGATTTATAAGGAAATATTTTTTTAATTTTTTAATAATAATTTTTTAAAAATTAAAGAATTAAAAAGAGCATAAATTAATAATTGTAAATACCTGCATTTTCAATCTGATCGACTAATTTTCAACTTCTATTTTATAATACATTTGTTTTTACATATTTAATTTATAACGGAGTCTATGTTTTACGCAATCGAATGTAATAAACGTGAAGAACTCTAATAGTACTAACGAGATAATTCCTCAGAAACACAATGTATTTTTCATTTAATATACTTCGCTTTTATGACCTTGTCATAAATTTTGTTTTAATAAAAAACTCAAAATCAACCATTATTATAACTACTACTGCTATCATTATTTTTATATGGCAGTTCATTAAAAGCTACACTAAATCAATACTGTACTTTAGTAGCTCAATAAATCGAACAAAATTGCAATGCAATGCATTTTCATCGCGCCGCGTCAAACCGAAAAAGAGCGCGTCTATCGATTCGTGGCGCAGCAGAATAATTGATGTCGAAGACAGATCATCTTTCGATGCCTACTTGAGCCTGTCGCCACCTTCGAAGTTCAAATTAATAGTCGCTACCCCCTGGCCGTGCTTATTCTTTGCCACGGCCCTGTATTCGCCCGCATCCCCCTTTGCCACATTGTCGATCCTCAGTCTTGCAAGATGGTACAGCTTCTGATCAAGTTCCAGTGACATGGTGAATCGCCCGCCGTCTTTCACTTCCTCGGTACCGTGATACCTGCGATCGCCGCCAAAATCGAAGCAACCGCCGGATATTGACTTATGTCACAGGCCGTGCGTTCGGAAGTAATATCAGTACTCTTGAACTTTGAACCATCGGAACAAGATACACTATCGAAATTTTTTATACTTGAAACACTTTGATATGTAAATATGTGCATGTAAATTTGAAAATATCTATCTTAAACATTGTACTTTTCACAAGTATATTATATCTTTCAAAAATATTGGAACAATCTTTATAGGAAAAATTTAATTTGACGCAAAATTTCTCTTAATTTAATTCAACACTATTTCTTTTTTTAATTTTATTATCTAATCGATAGTTGAGTGTCTTTAATTCATGTTTCTTCCAATGATTCAACAATGACACTTTTCAATACTACTTCCTCCCGCGCGTCACAGATTTCAAGACCTTACCACTTGACACTTGGTTTCGGATCACCGACAAGTCGGCATTCGAAGGTGATGGTGTTACCGTCGTCGGATTGTCTAATCACCGGTCGTTCGGTGAAGGTAGGTTTAATACCGTCATCCGGTACGGGTGCCTCGTCGCCTACGTTCGACACAAACGATCGACATGTCGAAATTTGTTCGTACACTTGCTTGCCTACTCAATCCTTTCACTGCAATAATTACTGTCAGATTCCAAAAACACATGTTCTCCTTTAAATTAAAAATACCATTCCGCAAAATTTTTTTCAATTAAGTCTCATCTAAATATCTCATATAAATATCTCAAAGGGTAGAAAAAAGTTTGAAAAATAAACTTTCTTCCTTTTCTTCAAAACTACTTACCGTTTAAAATATTATTTACATTATATAGAAATAAAAGAAAAATTAAATCTTAATTTTTTAAGTCAACTTCCGACTGATCAACTAATTTTGAGAGACACAAAAAATGATTCTGCAGCGAAAGGCTTAAATACGCGAAGCATTTTGCAGTTCGATGTAGAGTCCGACGGAAACTTCTACCGAAACTGAAAACGAACACTCACTATGTGTCAGTTTCAACTGAAACCATATCTTCTTCATAAATATTAATTTTAATATGCGTAATTATTGATTCAATAATTAAATTATAATGTTTATGAAGAAGAAGTATACTTATATTCTTTGGCCAAAATTGACACACAATCAAAATTTCGGTTTTCGATTTCGGTTGAAATTTAATTATTGTTTTAATCAATTATAATATTTATGAAGAAAAAATATATGATGTATAGTATATCTATACAAATAGCCTTTATAAGATTCCTATTTTTTAATTTTGATTTCGGTTTTGGTTGAAATTGACATGTCGCCAAGTGTTTCGGTTCAGTTTCGGCAAAAGTTTCGGTCGGACTCTAGTTCGATGCGAGATCAGGAGTCACGTATCGATTTGGCTTAAATAGTCTTCAAGTTTCTAAACGTACTATAAATATTTATCTACTAAATAAGAATATCGCAGTTTAATTTACATTAATCTATTCAATATTTAATCTTTATGTAATCGATTTAATTGCTTCATTTATTCGTACCGTCGCATATAATGAGTGTGCAACGCTCAGGAATACACGCTCAAGGATTCAGGATCCTTGTCGATCAATATCTTATGTATTAGGTTGCTTTTTCTACTCTCCTTCCATCTATTCGCAATGTTTCGCTTGGTTGCTCATAAAATTATGTCACCTGCTCCATTTCTTTCGTACGGTTTGGAGGATGAACGCGCGCGCGATTAAATGAAAATTGGAACACTGCACAGTTATGCACAAGCATTTCGTCAAACGCTGTTTGCGAGTGAGTGAGTGGTGTAACATGTACGATCGTTCGACACGACATAACAATTCGATTGCATTAATGTTAATCGAGAAATTTCAATCTCATCATTCCATCTCCAATAATTACGATTCATTGAAATCGCGAATACCGCGTACAAAGAAAGTACTGTGTTTCCGTGTTGTGTCGATTAAAATACGTGACATTAATCGATGATGTGAATATATACATTATGATAGAGCAACACATAATTTCAAACATTTCTGTTTTACTGATAAAAAATCTCTACGAGCGAATTAGCCGATGAGAATGACTAGTGAAGCATGTGACAAAGACATATGTGAGTATATACAATATTAGAATCGTCGTCATTAACTACGTATTTTTCAACTACTATTTTTCAAGAACATTTCCGTACTTGCAAATTTTAATTCTACAAAAGCATATACATTTAGATTGGGATTATTTCTAAAGCGTATTTAAAAAAGTCTTTTATATATATTATAAATAATTCTTATAAGAATATTATATAATATATAATGCAACTGAGATGCACTCGCAATAATACTATCATATTTGATTCTAAAATTATATATAATGATATGTTTTAATTCTAATCATAAGCAATAATAATTTTAATTTTGTGCAATTGTGTGTGTGCAAAAGTCAAAAAGAACGTGACATCTCTGTTGGAATTAAAAGTGCGAAGTCACAAATGATAATGTGTGCAAGTAAGGAAATATATATTGTTAGCAAATCTAACCACCACAGAAATTTCGTATAATTGCGTTTGCGTGTGTGTGAGCGACGTAATGGACGCAGCGCATCCGAAACTGCCAGTGCAAACGGAGGCTTATCGTAGATGTTCACACACGGCAAACGTGATCGTATGAATAGAGAGAAAAGATGTCATCGAAGCAACCTAACGAAGCGTCAATAATGTTTAATGCTAATCTATAATCGCATCTCGTGCATCAGTATAGATGGTAAGTTTGGATTTACAACAAGTATTTTGAGCCTTAAGCCGTAAGAAATTAACAAAGTAAAATATGAGGAGAATAATTATAATTCGTCCATTTCTTATGGCTTAAGTTAAAAATCTATTGCAGATCCGGATTAATTTGTCTCGAGACGTAAATAATGTCTCTAATCTCGGCGCGAGATGCGATTCGAATTAATACGTGATTGAAGCAGCAGTACACGCGTTGTTACAAGTTGATTATTCTGATCCGCTCTCTACGCAACTTTTACGGTGCAAAATTCATGAGAGACAAACAACAAATGTATGTTTCTCTCGCAACAGAAAAATGTCGTTTAGTCGATTAAGATCAAATCAACGGGCTGTATATCGTGGCTCGCGTCGAGCCGATATCGATACGTGCTCATCGCTCGACTGAGACAAACCATTAAAAAATAAAGGTTTCCGCATATATTTACAATGAAAGAGACTGAAGAATGGACTGCTGATGGAACGGAAAAAAATTAAATAATAAACTGCGGATATACGTTGGTGTAGAGACGACATGAAGGATACAGATAAATAGGGCAGAGAATTGAGATGAAGACAGTCAGAAATGAAATAGAATCATCGATATACATCCCGAGTGAGAATGTAAGAGAAGAGTTGAGGAATGGTGCCGATGATCCACTTTATTTTCCGCTTCAAGGCAACGCGGAAAGGGGCAAAGGGAAATGTATTCGCTACTTTAGAAATTTAAAAAATTAAATATAGTTAATCAAACGTTATTAAATACTTATTGAAAAATTATTTCTAAAACTTTAAGGAATTTATTACAAAAAATGAATAATAAAAATTACAATAGAATTTTTCTTTACATAAAAATTAAATATTTTAAAATGCCTGCTTGATATCAAAAACAAATTGAAGCTAAAAATAATTTAAGAAAACTTATTGTTAACAAAATAACGCGAATTATTGAGCGTATAACTTCTGAAAAAAATTAAGCAGGTGAATGTTAAAATGTAAAGCGGATCATCGGTCGAAGTATATATGAGTTTGTGGTTATTTGTCGCAAAACTTCAAGATACTTACTGTCAAAATTCAGGGAAATTGTAGCGTTAGACTCGCCGAGCTCGTTCTTCGCCGTGACCTTATATTTGCCAGCATCCTCGACGGTCACGTTTTTTATTTCTAGAGTAGCGAAGTACGAGTGGCCATCTTTATCGACAGTCAGCTATATAAAACGGTTTAACATCGTTACTACGCAATCGTTACTGCGCTTAAATTACTTCGAATATGCTCCTAATTTTTCTCGTAAAAGAATTGAAAAATAAAAGACGTTTTAAGCAAATTATTAAGCATATTAATTCTTAGAATTTAGAAGCTATTCGGAAAACTTAATATTGCACACATATAATATTATTATAGATAAAACCATTTAAAGCAGAAAAATGAAATTGAATTTTATTATTCAATCTCTTTTGAATTTATATTACTGTAAAACTGTACGTGGTAAATCGTAATTGTGAAAATGACAAACCTTGTGCCTCGGTGAATCTTTGACCATGTTCCCGGTATGAAACCATGTGATTTTCGGTGTGGGATCGGCTGTGATGCGACACTCGAACAACAGCCGTTTACCGTCGTCTTCCTGTCTAATCGCGGGTTTCTTCGCGAAAGTCGGCGCGATGCCGTCAATTTGTCTACAAGCGCAAAATAAACGCGTGAGAGTCTGGAAATATATCCGTGTAAATTTATCGTTCGTTAAAGCGTTGATCGAATTAAATCACAGCGAATCAATGCAAAAATTTAGATGTTGCGTCACAAACATACATATAGGATATTGCTGATGATTTTAATTTCATCTCCGGCATGATCAACCAACACCTTAGCGAATCAAAAGACACAAGATCACATCTATCATTAACAAATTACATGCTTTAAGTCGTAAGTACTATATGTACGCATTTTGGCTAAATAATTAGTAAAAAAAATTAGTAATGTCTTCACTTCTAAAATAATTAGGATTTCTATTAGAGAAGAATTAATATTAATACTAAATAAAATAAAGGATAAGAGAAAGATGGTAATATTTGAGCAAATAAGAGAAAAGCAACTTTGGGATTTATCACGCTTTGGAATTTACCATACTTTTCGCAAATTGCTGCCAGAAATAACTTTGTTTTGATTAGTCGATGCTTCGTGACAAGAGGGACTTGTCGAACAACTTATTTTGATTTCGACAGCTAACAACCACTTTAAAATTCGGTACATCGCCATATAATCGATATTACTGTTTTTCTTGGCATCAATATTTTTGTCGACAGTTAAATATTTGTTTCAGAAAAATTCTCAGAAAAATCAAAAGCTAAATCGAAAGAACTAAGTGTAATCTCTAAAACGACTGTTCCTGTGAAATTTTTATACATATATCTTAACGTTGCTTTTTTTACTTCTCTCAAAAAAACCAAAATTAACTGTTTTTATATACTATAAAGATTAGTTATAAAAATCAATCAAGCAATTGTCTTGCTGTATTGTCGGTTATTTAAACTCACAAATTTTTAATCTGCAAGTTTTCTGTACAGTTCCTTCTAAATTAAAAATAAAATCATTACGATTCTGACCACCGTCTCTCTTCTAAATTACTCTTGCCAATGGAATCGCGCGTTTCGAGTTATGATCACCAATGTTTATTCTTGCAAATTGAGAACCGAGAGGCACGTGCCTAACACTTGCATCCCAAATGGACCATAAGTACATTAGCATGGGTGCATGTTGTGGCTAAGTTTAGCATGGAAGTAGGCTGCAGCTGTTTTCTCTCGACTTTCACTCTCGTCAATCAATTTGATTTTTATAAGTTGCGAATTTTTATTCTCGATTGACAGTTTGCCTTGTTGAGTTTGTTAGCCAAATTACTAAAAATCTCACCGTTCAAAGTATCGTGGATTTTTTTATGAATACATTTTATGCTTTCGAGTGAATTATCTTTCTCGCAATTGACCGAATTTTTTATTTCGATACACATCATGGAACTGCGACACGATTCAGGAGACGCGTGGAAGCGGAAAGGCTCGCGTTACTTTTAGAAATTCACGGGAATCATGTCTGTCGATGCGATCCCGAAATACAGCTTCTCGTCGTGTCGTCGCCGCAGTCTGCGACTTGAGGGAACTCGTCGAGAATACTGTCGACCCAGTTTCGAATTATCTTCGAAAGTCATTAAAGTCGCAATGAGACGCGGGAATAACTGCAAGCAGGATGCAAAAAGAGATTTAGGAACTGATAAATGCTTTCCGCTCGTGCAGATTGCACAAAGATCTCATAATTGATTTGTCAGTTGTGCTACATCGGTAAATTGTTATCATAATTCTTACGAAGATAAGAATAGTTTCCCACTTTATAATTGTACTATTAAAATATAATCCTATTATTAAAGAAATATGTTTCCTTTTTTTGAGGCGACACTAAATGTATAAAGCAATACAAGAAATCAGTGCTTAGTTATGCAACTTATTATTAGTACAATTTTAAAAATTTACTGCGTCTATGATTTACTGTACAATTAAATATAAATAAACTTGTTTAATCTTTTTCTACAATTGTAATTTAATTTGTGATTTTTATATACTTGTTATACTTTTCCACTTTTTCATCCTTCTCTGAGATTTCATCAAAGTTCAACTACATTTTAATCAATTGTTTGCTTTTCTCTCTCTTAATCCGATCACTCCATAGCTATAATATAGATAAATCGTAATTCAGGCGATATTTAGTGGCTTTTCTCTCACGAGAGATAACGTCCAAAATAATCCGGCCACTTTGTGGTCGGATTGCGCGTGCGAAACACGAGTGGTACCCAAAACTAGAAGACCTTAATTCTATTTCCATCCGCATTTCGTGTTTGCGGTTCTATCTGCGTGGGTGGATTGGTAAGAAGCGGCCGATCATCCAACTAACGCGCAGCGAGCCACCGTGATTTCTATCGAATTGTGCAGTGCGTGGTGCGAACGCGACCGAAAATAGCGGACATACCACGGTTATTCTCGGTCAGGCCGATTTAACGTGCACGTCGACGTTATCGGAAAAGATAGCGCGTAATAGTAAATAATGCACTAAAGAAATAGAAATTTTATTTTATCTGTTGCAAAAAACTTTCTAAACTTTATGTTAAATTTTCTTATTATTTTTATAAGGAATTTATAATCGATTGAACTTTGTGAATAAGTAAATTAGAAAGAAATGTTATTCAATAGAAAAGTTATTTGATATTACAGATTGCAGGATTTAAAATGTTTCTCAAGTTTTTGGGAGATAAATGGAAATTGTAATATATATATGTTATGAAATTAATTTTTTTTAGTTATCTATAATTTTCTTTAATTATCGTCATATCTGATTTTTTTTTGTTAAAAAATTGGTGGAAGATATGGTACTATATTGATTTTATGTTAACAAATTAATTATCAGATTAGTAATTACTACAGTTACAAAACATAGCGCAAATAATGCTCTCACCCTCTTCCAACGGATTGATCAGCAGCTAAAATCATAAATAAAAAACGAAAAACAACGAAATAAGCGAGAAAAGCAGAAACAAAAATAAAGCAGAGAAAACATACGATGGCGAAATAACAATAGAAACGCATTAGTGCATAAACGAGAAGTTTAAAATAAGTTAAACAGAGCCTGGAGAAGCGACAAATGAGTCTTAGTACAAACTGACTCTCAGTACAAACTGACTTACTTCTCTCTAGGCTCATCCATTGCTAGAAAAATATAACGGCAAAATGTTAATCAAGAAACAACGTAAGAAGAAATTTCAAGTACAAAAAATTATATGCAAATTTATATCAATTAAGAATTAATATTTGAAATCATCAATATTTTTTATTACAAATTAAAAATAAAGTTAATTTATTATAATATAAAAAATTAATTTTTTCGTAAAAGATAGATCTACATTTCTAATAATATGGTTAATCCATTTTACTTGCTTTATTAATTTATTAATTGACTTTAATCGTAATTGTCCTATTTTCTAAAATTCAAAGTAAATAAAGAATGTGATAAAATGAGTCATATGTAAAACATCTCCCTAATCAGTGGAAATTAGCCTACTTAACCTTCGGTCAATACATATAGATACCCATATCAAATAACAGTAAAACTTTTATATATTTTGCCTTTACTCGCTTTTTATATTTTACTTTTGAATTTTGTTGTAATATTTCAACTTTACTCTTCGAATAACAAAGAAACAGTTTTTTTTTGCACAGACTTGTCTCGTTTTTACTTTTATATTTTTAAAAGAAACTTTGAAACATAATAATGTAAAGGTAAAAAATTATACATTGACAGAATGGTTAATTTCATGATACACGTAATTTTATTTTTATAAAAATACAGCTATTATTTTGAGAAATAATTAGGAAACAAAAAAAGAAAATACGCTATAAATACTTACGACTAAAGTTGAGGTTGATAGAGGCAGCGACCTCGCCCATCTTATTCTTTGCCTTGACCTTGTAGAGGCCTGCGTCGGTCTCGATGACGTCGTCGAGCTCGAGCACCACCAGGAACTTATTGGTCCCGACACTTTGCACCTTGAAGTTGGTCCTGTCATCTTCGCTGAGTTCGGTCTCGCCACGAAACCAGGAAATGTCGGGTTTAGGTGAACTCACTAGCTGACACTCGAATATCAGCCGGTTGCCGTCGTCTTCCTGCCGCAGTTGCGGCTTTTGCGTAAAGCTGGGCGCGAAGTCATCGGCGACCCCCATCGTGGAGGCACGCCTTCGCACCTGTCTTTACAACGAGATCTGGAAGATCTCGTTTGCGTGTTCACACCCGCGATCTAAGGAAGGAAACAGCTCCTTCGCCCAGTTCGTCGGTTTAAATGGCGCCGACCTGCGGCACCATCCAACCTGTTTCTGTCGCGGATTTCTTCTGAGCTCGACGTTCACCTTTACTCGCTTTCCACAAACTTTTGAGAATACTAGAAGCAAAAGGAATACAATACATTACATTAATATGGCAATTAATATACAAGATGTCTCAGGTTTTAAATCCTGAGATATCTAAATTACATTAAATTTCCATATCATTAAACTTTCACATTTTTTAATTGTAACTTTTAATAAAATTTCTATAATATATGAACTTATACAACATCTATATATAACACTTATTTTTAGGCACAGTTTAATTATTAAATTTTGGAACACTTAGCATATATGTATATATATATAAAGTAAAATTAAATAATTTCTTTAAAAAGCCTAAATATAGAGAAGATTAAATAGACCACTGAATAACTATATGTGCATTATTTCCAATATATTGTTCTAAAATGCATATATCTATATACATATTAATCTTCGCTGCCACAATAAAGGCATTATGCTCCGACATAAATCATTTGTTTTGATGAAGCTATATTTTCTGGACAAAAATTAAATATATTTTCCTTTTAGAATTTTTTAAATAGTGTAATTAGTAATTGATTTGTTATACTAAAATTCTGACAGGGAAGATACATAAAGTTATTTTAAAATTTTAAATTCACCAAAGAATACAATTTCGTTTATCTTTATCCCCTCAAAATTTTCATTTGTCATTAAACAATAATGACTAATTCGAATACTGTTACTCTGTTTTGCTCAACAAGTACTTGCAGTTCAGAGTTCGGAGTGACGGCATCGATTATACTTTGAGTCTAGTCATCGTGGTTCAGTAAACCTTGGCAGCCTGAGTTGCTGTCACCTATAGTTGCCTCTCTCTCACCCGCAGTTATTTTTATACAGAACTACCTATACTTAGCCTTCTTTAGCGTCGCCTTACGAGCGTGGTAAGACATGAAGAGGATCCTACGTTGATACTCATCCCAGATGAATGAATACGTATAGTGACGAAGGAAAGTTAAAGGGGAAACAATTATTAGCTCTCAATCACATTATAAGACGCGGGAAGAATCAATTATACGAATAAAATTTAAAAAACGCTGAAAGAATTATGAACTGTTAAATAAAGTTTCTTGGAATTAAACGCGGCTTTATCACCTGGTTGATCTTCGAAGGGAAGATCGCCAGGAAACAGCGAAATGAAGCGAATCTTCGGCCGCGACAGTGAAAAAACGTTCAAGAATAATTTATCGTGTGTAATAAATTCAAAATAGATGTTTACATAATTTAAAGGAAGTACGGAACGATCGTCGTATTCTTGCAATAAACGAGCGAAACCCGAAATTGCTCTTCAACTCTTGGCTGTAGATTGCGATTTTGCGCTTATGATTTTCAGCTGCTGAAAATGCGAATCCTTCCAAAATAATAAATTACGCATATGCGTGCTGTTTCAATATGGTTTATCTAGTATCCAGGTGTTTCTGACGATATATTTTGCCAAGCGTTCGTATTTTCAGATCGTTCGTATTTTCAGATTGTTCAAAGCGACAGAGACCGAAGTTCTCAAAAACTACACATTCGCCAGAATGCAACATTATCTTGTCAAACATTACAGTAATATCTTGACATGTATATATAAAATCAATAAAATAATTAAAGTATTTTGAAGTCTTCAAATAATAGAAATATTTTGAAGCTTCTTTGTATCTCTGTTTCTAATTACTGACAATCTAATTACAGACTAAAGGAATATCAATCTATCATTGATTGTAATTATATTATTGTTCGCTTAATATAAATTTTCTCTTCAGAATAGTAAACACTATTATGTGCCACGAAAAAAGTATCGTAAAAACTGTACGTATATAAAAAAACTGTACGTATCAATTTTCTTTTGCAGAAACGCGAAATTAAAAATGTGAATTGCAAATTATTATCGTGTCGGTCTAATAATAATTTCATGCGAAATATTACGATGGGAATGAACGACGCCTGCTTTTCTTCTATCGTCACGTCGAAAGGATCTCGTAATTTTGCGAGTGTCGGGCCTATTTTCAGCAGGTACCAACGCGGTGGTGACGACTGCAACGACGGCGACGACAGTTCATCTGAACCGTCGATGTACAGGACCATTAAACCGATTACGTTTAGCTGCAAATTGAGCGTGACGAACGACGAATTTTCACGGAATTCGTGCGACTCTCGTTCTTTGAGCTTGAGCGAGTATTTTCCCGCGAGATCCCAAGGCCGAGGGAGCCGTGAGGTGACGTAAGGCCACTATTATTAATGCGGCTCTTGGCTCGAAAATAGGTTGGGCCAGTTATCTTGGTAATCGGTTATTATGTTTGGCATCTAACCGTGGAAACCGCGTACATTTGCGTCGCGATACAACCCGTCGGATGTAATATGTTCGCGCGCAAGTCCGAACAATCGTTCCTTTGAAACCCGTGGCATCGCGCGACGCCTTTAAGTGCCAGAAGTGTCGATTCGCTTAAGTGATCGCCAGCTACGTGACTAGATCATTTTCATGTGACGTATAACGTGACGTGGCTTAACGCACGATGACACCAATTTTTTGCACCTGTTTTTTTTTTTTGCAACTTTATTATATATTTCCTAATAAACAAACATAAATGTTCCATATCATTTCAATCAATCAATAGAAAA
>NW_017305375.1:6110758-6124913 GCF_001594115.1 Trachymyrmex septentrionalis
CTAATACATAAACAAACATAAATGTTCCATATCATTTCAATCAATCAATAGAAAATTTTATTATCAGACAATATTGTGATGTTATTAAATTGGAATTATGTTAAATCAAAATATGCTTGTGATTAAAAAATAATAAAAATACATAGAAGTTAATTAGAGAAGTTAATTTGTATTATTTATAACTACAAAATAATTGACGTATTTAAGTAGAAAATTAATATTCTATTTAGTTTGCTTTTTTTTGTGTATCCTTTTTTTGTATAAGAAAGAAAATTTCTCAGATTCTATGTCTAATTGTTATGTTCACGAATGTGACAGAATGCCAGCTTAAGCAAGCTCAAGTAGTTATCTATAATTTTTAATATTATAAATAATTGTAAATAGAATATAAGACAAGTCTAAATTTGATTGAAAAGCTGTACAAATTTTGGCGATAGATGACAAACGTTTCAGAAGATATGAATTAGTTTTGCGTGATGTGTGCCGGAGAAGACTGCCAAGTGCAAGGATAGGTGTTGGGACACGAGACGATATCCTTCCGGTAACGTGAGATTCGCGTAATTGGTCGGTTGCCACCGTCCGAGCCACAAAATTGTGAAACAAATCATCCTATTATGTCAGCTCCAGCCAGGCAATAGAAATATGATACGCCTGGCTGCCCTCGCACTGTCTTGAGAAGTGCCAAATAAACGAATTATAACATAAATGAAAAGATAAAGGAGCTATCGATTCGACAATATCAATGTTAAACATACATAAAAATTCCATGGCTGCATTTAACAGAAAAAGCTTTGCAACTGTTGTAAAATTCTCTAATATGATTGGTCTTGTACTTAGTTCCTCACTGAATTTAAATGTATAAACCAATCATATCTAAGAATTTTACAACAGTTGTAAAGCTGCTTTTTCTGTTGAACGCAACCAATGTTTCTTCGTTATTCCTTTTTTTCTTACAAAGAAAATTTATATATCCACTAGTTCTAATTAGCAGAAATTAATAATAAATATGGTTCTATATGCAAATTTTTAAATAGATTTTTACAGCTGCTTTATATTGTGTGTTTGTGTGTGTGTGCGTGCGCGCGCGCGCGCGTGTGTGTGTGTGTGTGTGTGTGTGTGTGTGTGTAATATTCCAGAAAGATGATTTAATGTCGACATATATTCTACGACTAGTAGTACGATTTATAGTTAATCTTTTTAGACAAGACCAAGCAGATGCGAGGGAGAGCTTAACGGACCGACGAAACGACATACAAAACGGACGGACTGAACATTACAACGTCACAGTAAGACTTGGCAAGTGGCCTCCACATGCATTCCCGAAATTACTGTACTTCGTAACAGCCGTTCGCATTCCGGCTCTTTTGCACGTTGATTTTCGCATCGCGATTATCATCCGACGATTGATTTTTCAAAAAGAAAAAAAAATACAAAAGAGTTACAAGAATTTAAAATATTCATAAAATATTCATTTGATTTAAAAAATTTTCTAGTATTAATCTTTTTATTAATTTAAGAATTCGACATGCGAGAAAAATTGTTTTTCTATTAATAATAAAACAAACATTTATTTCTCTGAGTTTATAATATGCTTTTGCTCCTAAAAAATTTAGTTAGCTTATTGTTGAATGCTTTTTCACTTAAATAACATAGAAAGTTTAATTAGTATGTATAGCTTGCTTGTTTATTGAATTAAAAACTAGAAATATAAAACTAAAACTTACGCATTTCATAGAAAATATTAATCGTGCCTTTTGGTAAAAAAAATTATTTAAATAATAAGAAAAAGTTTTTTAAAATTATGTTATTGTTTTAAAAAATATATTTTTTAAGTAAAGCAAAACGATAAAAAATTTTAAGAATGTTAAGATATCGATCGAGAAATGTGCTATTCAAATCCTTGAAAATGTCAGCACATTGTACGTGAGAGTATGTCGGCATCCAACTGACCTAATATTTTTGCTGGCTATATAGAAAGTGTTGCTTCACTTTGGCATAATTCTGTCGGCTATTTGTGATACAATACATATTTGTTGATACTTTGACCCAATAAAAATGTAGCACATTAGATATATAAGTGCTTTATATAATGAAATAGTTTTACAAAACAAACAGAACCGATTTTATGACTGCATATTATAATTAATAAAGTTACCATAAGAAGATATATAAGAAATATAAAGATAAGAGAAAACAGACGGGAAACAAAAATTAAGAATGGGACACTGCAGTGCAGTGTAAACTGTTAAAATCTCACAATAGGAATAAACGTTCAATTTGCGTTTGTCACTGAAGTAGCATCATTAAAAAGACGCAATTATTGCGTTTTGGCAAAACTTCTGAACCACGTGCATTGTACCAAGCAATCTCCTTTCTTCATTGTCATGAATTTACGAGACAGTTTATGCGACCGTTCTAACATATATGCAAAATGATAAAATTTGATATCAGCACTCTGACATAAAATTTGATATCAGCACTCTGACATAAAATTGAATTTAAATTTTTATGTAAGATACATTTGTACTACGAATAATAATCCTTAATATACCCGTATCTATTTTTATCAAATTAACTATGTATTTAATCATGACTAATACACCTACTGTTATGCACCCACTCACTCTTAAGAATCATGTGAAGTGAGTAATCTAAAAATATTTAGCATTCTATATAATGTACTGCATTGTAGCAGAATAATTCACATCTTAAATCACATGCTTTCCCCGGGAAAAAGGAATCTAATTCATAACAACGCGAATTAAGAAAAAAATTATATTTAGAGAATGCAACAATAATAGCATTATATAATAATAAAAATTAGATTAAAACATTAAAGATATTTTAAATATCATTGAATCATTGCTTCAATACACCGTAACTTTAATTCTTGAATAAGAAGAAAACATGGATAATATATTAATTAACATTTTTTAATATAATCAAAAATTTAAATTATATATTAATTAGTTTCTGAGATTTTTAATGTTCTATAAAGAGCTTTTGTCACATAGCAATGATTCATTTCTAAATAGTAGAAAATAGTCTACGCTCAAGGTGAAGTCATATCCGGAACTAAATTCTATTCGCGAGAGTTATAATTATTAGTCGTACGATGCATTTTCGCAGGCGCACTCTACCATGCCTATACTACTGACCGCGTTACTTGCGACGCACCGTGCATCTATTTTCGCCGACTGACTCAAACGAGTCGACAGCAGCACTAAAATCACCGATCGACGTTCCGATCTATCCGCGATAAAACGCGAGAAATCTTGTAAACAAGCATTTGCACTCGACTTTTTGGCAGAATGAGGCAAAACGTCCGGCCGCAAAATCAGAAATTATGTTAAAATGACGTCGTTGTGATGAAAGGTTTACTTGATAATATTTTAGTTAATGTAATATTACACATTATTTGCTAGGTTATTTGCGCGATATTGTAAAAAATAAAATAAGAATGCCAATTTTATATACAATTTATACAAATATACAAATAACGAATTTAAACATAGTAGAAGATTGAAATAAATTTTGAAGTAATAATATAACGATTTAAATCATAATGTAAAAATATCTTGTAACTTTTGTTAATCATAATGTATTAGAATACGATGTTTTAATAAAATATACGCGGGAAATGTTTAAGTCCAAACATTAAATAATTGTTCACTTATTTAATACGTATTGCAATATATAAAAAAAGAATATGACTTTAGGTTAGCCTTCTGTTGTAAATTAATCATATTAGCCTTAAACTAATTAGTCAAGTAAACGAAATGAAGTTGTTTATAAATGAAATACTGACATATCGGATGGTTGCAATATCGTTACAAAGTTAAATAAGTTTATAAATAAAAATTATAAAATTAAAACTGCGTATTTTTTAATGGTTTATCTAGCATTAGTATTTATTTTATTAAAATTTAATAATTATTATGATTAACTCTTTTCCTTTTTCTTTTATTAAAAAACACATTGATACATTAATTATGACAAAAAGAAGAAACAAATTTGTCAGTTCGAATCAGACAATAGCAAATACAGCCAAGAATAATATTACTTTACACTAAGACTGACTCTGATGACAAACCGAGTCGCTTGGCTAGAAATGTAACAATGTCGACAATGCGTCCAAAAATACGTCAATATGTATAAATACACGAAGTAAATAATTAATTAAAACGTATATATTAATAAAAGAATATATAATGTATTATTTGTAACATCGAAAATTTGATCGATCTTAGCTTTCTTTATCGTATTTGATGTATTCATATACGATCGTGCTTAACATTCTTAATATGTTCATATATATCAAGTTTAAAATAATGTATATCAAGTTTATAAATAATGTATGTATCACACAGAAAATACAATATCTTGTCTCATCTCAACACAGACATCAAGTCAATCAATCAAATAAATATATTTGCGTTTAATAAATTTGATTGTGGAATAATTTTGAAGTCATTTACAAGATAAAATTCTTAGAAAAAATTTTAAGAATTCAAATAAAGTCATAAGTAATATTTTGATACATCTAAAAATAGTAAAAATGTAATTGAATTAAAAAATATCCTCTCTTATCTTTGTAGGATTAAAATTATTCTTTTAAGCGCTTTATATTGAAAACAGCTGTGAGAATTATAAACCAAAATACTTTAATTATTTAATTTAATTTAATTAATAATTGTAACATAAATTATTAATAATTATATAGATACATTTAATACAAAAAATAAATTTATTCGCTTTTAACATTGCATTATCAGATTTAATCGTATTTTAAAATTTATTTCCGAGATGGGGACGCATGTATTGATTTAACTTTTCTTTACGTTCTTTACCAATCGACTTCTCCGGATTTAACAAAACTCGCAGAACTTCTGGTATGTGGGATATTTTTAAATCGGTTAGACATTCTGAGATTCTCATTGATTGTTAAAGTTAGAAGAAAGAATTATAGTATCTGCAATTATTACGGCAGCGAAAAAAACTTTTGTAAAGTAAATACATCATTTTCAAAATTTCTGTATAATTGAATCTTGTCAGAATTCTTTTCCTGAAAGTTTCTGGCACATCTGTTGCAAAGAATGTTGCATTATATTAATAAATGTTATTCTATTTGACTGGTACTTTTTTACAATTATTAAGAAAATAAAAATTATAACAAATAGAAAAAGCGATAAAAGAAAGACAACTGACTGATTTATCTACAAATTAAGATATATTTACATGTGATAGAAATAAATTAGAATCGATAGATAGATAGATTGATAAATAGATTAGAATAGATTACAATATTCTTTTAAATCGCATGATTAGAATCACAATTGGAATGATGGAATGTACAGAAAGAAATGGGCAAATAAAACTTCTATTAAGACTCTGAATTAACTAAAATTAACGTATAAATGCGAGGTGCGAAAGACCAAGGAGAGGAAGTCGAGAAGACAAGGCGGCAAATGAAGCGTTAGACAAAGTGTCGGATAGTACAATAATGTGAAGATGGATGAAACGATTTATGAAACAACGACACGAGCGAAAAGATGGTCGTAGGAACGACGAACTGCTCCTCACGTTACGCCCTCCTAAAAATAAGTGGACTCCGAGCCTAGATACCTAGATAGTAGTCTACGAATAGTTGCCGCCGCCGCGACAAAACTCGTGGCGATTAGTCATGTAAAGTAGGGTTGTCGAGCGCGAGAGACACGTCTACATCGTGGAATACTTATTGGAAACTCAGGTTTTTTAGGAGGACTCAGATTTTTTATAATCTTTAACCAAATTTCTCTTAATAATTAAATAATGAGACAGAATGATGAAGAGTAATCAAAGACACAACGAGGAAATTATTGCAACACTAAAAAAGAGATGCTTCGAAAGAAATGCAAATGTATATGACAGTAATTAACCCCTTGTTTATCATATAAGCTGCTGAAGATTCAGAACAATCACTCTAAAAGAAATAGGTATGAATTTAATAATATCATGCGATGCGCTTGTATAATTCTCTCGTGTTGGTGTTGATATAAACATGGTGTGTTAAAAGTCATGATGTTAAAACTATACGTCAATGTTATGGATTGTTAATAGTTAATATCAATTACGATGAGACTTAAATTTAATATCCATAGTGATGAGACTTAATATTTATAGTAATAAATCCATATCCATATTGTCAGTCCACTCCAAAATAAAATTACAAATATCACCGTAATAAAATGTTTTGTTTTTGCAATTTATATTTTTAATCTTGAAAATTTATAATATAAATAAAAAAAAAACAAATAGATAAATAAGTGTTTAAGACAAGAATTCGTAATTTAAATAGAAATTAAGCGAATTTTTTCATTTTTAAAATCTGGCAAAATCTAAGCGAAAATGAAAGATGATCACAGCTTGCAGGGCGTATTGTAATTCGTTAACACTTGCTTTCCATCATCCTTTTTTAATTCTCGATTACTTTCAATTTTTAATATTTGTTCTTCTTCTGTCTCATATCTGCTTCTGCGAAATACATTTGATTATATAATCGAAATAAGAAGGAACGACTGATCTACGAGGATAACTGGATCATTTTCTTATGAGAACGTGACATACCTCCTCAATCCACTTGTCCCTTCACCTACCCCCTGGCAAATCACTCACTATAGGTGAGCGTGCGCGAAACCGATCCGTCACTTGTTGCTCACACTTCAGCACTGATCCACACGCGATCTTTGACGTTAACAATATTAACAGGCGATGGAGGGATGAAAGGGGAAAAGAAGGAATTCGAAAGGAGTTTAGGCAAGGTGTGACGAGAAATCGCACTGACACGCGTGAATCCGGCAATCGTCACGCACGCTCCCTCGCAGCCACACAACGTGCGCATCCGCAATCCAATGCATCATTGAGAGACTTACTTGAAGTGTCCTCTTCAGAAGAGGATGAGCGCTTTTCCTTCTAAAGGTGCGAGTCCCAGCACCTGGCCGAGCGTTTCTTCGGACACCTGACGACGGCGAACAGTCGCTTATTCCTGGATCACTCCAACCCCCCCGAGGCAGACAATGAGACGCACACACTCGGCTTGGAAGACTCGGCTCGAAAATTCTACAAGCTCGCGCGAGAACAAAACGGAGAAAATTAAGAGGAACTCTTTTTTTCTTATTTTCAGATTCGATCGTCTTCGTCTTCGTCTTGCGTCGTCGTCGTCACTCGTCGTGTGGTCGCTCGTCGCTGTCTCGCTTCTTCTTTCTCGTATCCTACTCTCTTTTTACTTGCACGGAGTGTCTCTATCCGCCGTCCCAATCTTCGGGGTGCCGCGCGCCAACTAAACGCGCGAGGTATCGTGAAGCTCGAGGTTGGAGTTTCGCCCACCATCACGACCACCACTATCGTCGCCACTACCACATCTTACTTGAAATCCTCTGTCTTACATCCCAGTCGAGCCATACAAACGCCTACGCTATCACGGGCGCCATGACGCTATGTATGATACACCGAAGTACACGAAGTCACGTCCGATAAGTGATAATAAGACGACCAGATCAGACACGTGTTTTCCGCGTGGTGCTGCCAATGAAAAGCTATTACTCTACTGAGAATATTTTGAGAATATTTTCGTGTCATTTAAATTACCTATTTATATTTCGATATCCAAGATTTCTACGATAATACAAAATTCAATTTATTGTAACAATATTATGCAGCGAAAAGTTTCATTGGCGAATTATCCAAGGCCGGAGATTCTCAAGTGAGCGCTGATAGACATATACAGTCAGTGTAGAGAATGAGAAAAAGCATTTATTACACGCTATACTTCTTTCGTAATCAGACGCGCGCGTGCCACATCGAATTTCATCTTAGTTCTTATATCTGGCGCATTGCTGTTACACAATAATGTTTGTTTTTATACGATGAGGTCAGAAAATTAACGAAGGCGACAATGCGTTATATGAGAATTCGAATTCGCACAAGTGAGATTTTCTATAGAATAACATTATAATTAATTTATCATTATCAAAAACTGTTGTAATTATAATAAAAAATTTAGATATATCTACCTATATAAGTAATACAAGTCGAATTTTTTTATTATCCTATTATATTTGCACTTATCGTTATACCTACGTACATCCTACTGTTTTATATCTTCACGTTAAAATCCTTTGTAATAATTTTATCATACTGATAAAATTTTATCATATTCATAAATGAGAGCACGCTGATCATAAAAATACAAAGTTACTCATACTCTTTTTTATTCAAATCTTTTTTTAATATTATATTTATATGATATAAATATAATATTAAATATACATGCGTTACGTTCAGCGCATTGACGTGACTTCGTCATTTGCGCATTCTATTTCTTGTCACTAGCGAGTTTGTCATATAAGCGTGGTAGTCGGCAACGAATCTAAAAATGAACTCGCGCTATCGACAGTGGAACTCTAAATGACTGGCGAAAAGTCATCGGATTGGAATCTCTCACGTTGGCGTCCCCGTGTTGAAATTGGGTAGCATCGTGACACTTGCGCATAACACGAGGTACATTTTTTCTTGTCTCTGGACAGAATTTAAAAAAATAAAATAAAAATCAATCTCATACAGTACATCGATCGAATCTCATTACTTTCCAGTTTGTCGAGAAATATGCGAAATCTCGATGACAAGTAATAAACGATAAAAGTCCATAATGTTACGAAATCGAAGGAGTTTAAAAGCTTTTAATCCTTCAATGTCTTCACGTTTAGTAGCGCAAATCTTATATGTCATATATACATATATACAAGAAATGTTTTACATAATTTTTAAGACAGATTTATTGAATCCGGAGTAAATATTCTTTCTATTAGGAAAAATTTTAATAAACTTGATATTATTTTTAATCGAATATGTAAAATTGAAATTGTACAGTTCTTTACGTAATTATTGTATAAAACTATATACAAATATAAAATCTTACTGTTAAAATTAATTATAGTATCACAAATTATATATCACAAATAGAAACTACCTGAGATATTAAATGAGAGATCTAGTTTGTTTTGGATTAGTCAAACGTCAGGTCTAACTAAATGTCATCGTCACTCGACGCATAATGTTGAACAAAAATAACAAAAAAATAAACAGTCTACACGAAATTCTTTGCGGTAGCAAAGATCACAGATACGATAAATATTTAAAGATAATAGGATGACCAAATTGCATTTACATATATTTGATTAGAGTTTAAATTTTACACCGTCGATTGTGTGTGTGTGAGATTTGCAAAAATCAATGAAAAGATATACATCATTTACTTTTTACCCTTGCGAAACGATCCTTTCGTACAAGAGACGTTTAAATGCAGTAATAATTTTAGAAGTCTCTTCTCCTGATATAAGCGGACGTTATAGCCATAACTCAACGTTGAGTGGCCGTGTAAGATGACTTTGTATATCCTGACAAACATATTTCCTCAAACCACCCGTGAAACATTACAACGAGGGTCTTGAGCAACGACGTAATTACGAGTTACTTATCTTTTTCTCCTGCAGTCTACGATCGGTCTATCATAGACTGAAAACAGAGTTATGTGTCGTCATGCCGTCTTCGTTAAGTTTGATTTACTAATATTTCAAAAAAAAACAACGCTACAAAAATCCCTGACTCCTACTAGATAATGTAGTTCCCATTTAATTCCTAAAAGAATATATTTTAAGTCAAGTTAAAGGTAATGACAATTATTTAGCTACCAATATCAAAATATGCCACTAATGTTCATGTATAAATTGGAATTTTATTGAAAATAAGATTGAAAGTCAGGATTTCATTAAACTACGTAAAAAATATAGGAAAGATTTTAAAAAATACAGAAATAAAAGTTTATATAAAAAATATAGAGAATAAAAGTTATAGTAAAAATTAAAATATTTTTTAATTAAGTATTATAAACATTGCAAAATTATTTAACACTCCAGTATTCATCTATTTAGTAAATACTTTAATATTTGTTTATTTCTTATAATTTAACAAAGATTTTAATATTAATTTTAGATTTAATTATAGATTCATATATGTTGACTCATATAATTTCTTAACAAATTTAACATATGTATAAGTGCTTTTGTCATACTTTTATTTTGGTGCTCAGCACAGTGCAGAATTTCAATTTCAATTGTCTAAATTAATTTGCTAGAGAGAATCACGCGGTTATACTGTTAGAAATAGTAACACAATATGTACGCTTTGTGCTTAAATGTTACAATGATTTTCTTGTTAAATCGAGAGAAGAAGCAAAGGAGGAAAAAATAAAAAGAGAAAAGTCACCGAGGAGGAAAATCTCACGCGAAGCATTGAGACGTAAGTCTCTCTCAGTTCTGGCAAACCAGGCACTTTTCTAAATATATACGATCGCGCCCCTCACTGGCAAATCTATCTTTACGTATTAAAATCTATACCTAACGACGCCGAACATCTTTTCTATATAATCAAATTACCGAATAATTAAAAATTAAACAAATACTTTCTCAGCAAAGTGACGCAAAACGAAAAGATTTTAAAAGCTTTCGAAAGATCCATTGTTTTGAAAATATAAAAATTATATTTACATAATTATATAATGCAAAATATATGATTTAATTATTATTAATTTGTTGTATAATAATTATTCTGCATTAATTATTATAAAAATAATATCAGATAATTATCGTTACAAAGACAGTATTTCTTCCAAATATGTTCTTGGTAGTTCTATAATTAGTTCCAATTTTAATAATTTGAAAAAATTGCGAAGTTTTTAATTAAAAATTATGTAAGAATTAAACTTATCTTGAAACAATAAGCGTCTTAAAATTATCTAACTTACCGAAACTTCCACTTGCGTCAAAACACAAGAGAATGACGTCACGCTGAAGAAAGAAATTATTCATTTAGCGAAAATGCTTAAAAACGACAAATTTGCAGGAGAACATCATACAATGAAATGTTAATTTATCGAATTTATCATAATAATTTTTTTTCGTCGAATCTGCATTCGATAATTTGTTTAAAAATCTCATCAAGAATAGAATATTCTCAATATTAATACAGCGAAGTATTAATACCATTTCTGACGCTCGAACTGATATGAAAATACAGAGTTTGCTAAAGAGAAATAAGCAAATCGTGAGGTCCGACGGAATAAATCACACTTTCACAGAAGCGAGATCTATTTTTAGTTATTTCTTAAATTTGTATTTCAAAACATATGAGATATTTAGAATACAAAATATATCTTGTGTTATATTATAAATAAATTATTGAAATTATTTGTGTGTGTGTGTGTGTACGCGCGCGCGCGCGCATATTATTTTACATATAATAATTTTCAGATATTGTAGATATATAAAAATTATTTTAATATGTATACATTAACTGTAAAGATTCTCACCTTTGCCGATTCTATATACTCGTATTCGGTAGTTCTCTTTTCTTTAAATATAAAATACATACACTCATATTTAGAATATGCTTATAACAATGTTAGTACTAACAAGTTGAAATATTTTATAATATATTGTATACGTAATCCTTAAAACTTTTAGAATGACTTGTCACTTTGAAAAATTACCGAATAAATGTGAATTATATTTTAAATTTTAATCTGCATATTTCTTACTGCATTTCTTATCTGACTCCCTCGCTCAATAACTTATTTAAATTATCGGGAGTTCCTTTTTATATTATTTTATAGCAATTAACGCATAAGTAGAGATTCACTCTACTAGGAATGCATCCTAAATGCAAGAAAAAAAAATAGATTAAAAATGTCTAGAATTAAAGTAACATTCAGCATTGTAAAAATTTTTCATGCTCCAGGTACGCAATGTTGATGCAACATGGAATCTCGCTTGTACTACATAATACAGACAAATATAAATAAAGTGCGTGATCCCATTTTCACTCTTATTTACGTTTGCTTCGTTTAGTATCCCAAAAATGTGTTATTTTAAAATAATTATATCTTATAAATAAAAAATAATTTGTATTAATTTTAAAAAATTTTTTACAATTTTAATCTGTAGTTTATTCATTCACATGCTATGTTTTCATTCAAACATAAAATATTTCAATTGCTGCAAGAACTTTGACAAAATGGATTATTACAAATTTCAAGATCTAATCTACGAATGTTATGTTCACAAATATTTAATTAGTGTTTTGAACGATTGATAATTAATTTTCTATACAAAAATTCTCTAAAATAAAACAACACTAATAAATATTTACAAAGACTATTGCATTTTCTTGAGATGTCGTGTATTATCAGAGATAAAAAGCATTATTTTTTTCATTACTTTTGCGTTACTTTTTATAATAAACATGACATTGCGATTTTTTATAACTAATAAAAGCTAAGGTTGTGCCAAAAATCGACTTTTCCAACCTTAGCACAATCTTAGCGTTTAGTTATAAAAAATTGCAATGTCATTATCAAATTGTTCATTATAAAAAGCTTTATTATAACGTTTCCCAACTCTGTGTATATTACATATAATTATCACACACACACACACACACACACACACACACACACACACACACACACAAAATAATAACAAACTGAACTGTTCAATTAATGTCTACTACTTGATTGTTAAAGATCTCTTTTATAATGACATGACGAAAACTTGTTACGAGAAAATCATTGAGAGAGAGCACGAAAGTTCGAGAGTGGGCGAACGATCTGAGTAAATGGAACAGTCGTTCTAAACTTAGTCGCCGGTCCATTCTGGAAATAGATGTTATGAGTGCGAGGACAGGACAAGACACTGGCCTATTATATGATATTTGTTTCGGTGTCTCATCTGCAGGATGTGGAAGGAACATCATAGCATGGATATTAGATCCAACAATTTGAGTGGTCGCTATTAATTAATCAATCAATCAATCAATCAATCAATTTTTGTAAATTGCACCATCGACCTTGTGATATCGCGATCCTGATATCAAGGCTAAGAATTTTTTATTGATATAAAGAACGGAAATTAAAGTAGTTAAATGATAAATTATTGTATAATATAAATTATAAGTTTTAGTTTTTTTTTTCTACTAAATATTAAATCAAACAACGTGGTAGCGTCGCGACGTCAGGTGCATAAAAATATAAAATGGGCTGCTTGACCGCTTGACGTGTGAACGTCATTGCGTATATGTTCGTGCCAAATTCGCGACGCTACCACTAGCTTTATTCGAAGTTTCGACAAACTTTCAATTCAAATTACTCAGAAACTAAAATCGCAATAAAAAATTTGACAACATTTTTATTATATAATGCCAGCGTGATTTTTCGATGGCGACTATTTAAATAAAATTGATGTATAGCTAATCCCAAGATATTGAGTCCGAGTCCGTAAAAATTACCTGTATAGATTTTTAGATTTTTTTCAGACACAGATAACCCATACATGTAAAGCGTTTTATCCATTAAGCTGCTTTCATACAATGCTTTCATATAATAAAGAAAAATCGGCGATATTAACATAGGTTTCCTCAAGCGACATTCCCTTATTTCTCAGAAACTAACTATTGTACTTTAGTAATAACTAATAAAAATATGATTTATTGAGTTAATTAAAAAAATGTAAACTCTTAATTCGTATATTTGTGGCTTGTTTCTATGCAAAATTATCTAAAAACGAATTTTATGAATGCAAAATTAAAATTCTTACGATTTTTTTTTTTGCAAATTGCGTAATTTAAATAATAGTGACTATATTATTAATAATATTACGTTTTAAATGCTTGTAGTTTCCCAAATCAGTTTTATTTATTTTCTTTTTTCATAATACAGATTTAAATATAAAATCGGGGTGCAGCGTAAACCGGCACACTACATCTGTCTGTAGAACAAATCATAAGCTAAATTAATCTTTGTAATGTTGCTTTATGGTGTCAAATAATTCTTTCGGAGCTGAAGGCAATGGTATATAGGAAAGCTCTTGAAAAACTATCGCGTTACATATTTGCATTTTACAGAATACAACATAAAGTAAATACATATATAATTCAACAAAAATGTTTTATTGAAGTGAAAAGATTCTGGAAAATCTTATATATGTTCACTGGTAAATATTTTACACAAATAATTTTTGTAAAAGAAAAAGAATAGAAATATGTGAAACACACACACACACACACA
>NW_017305375.1:6125013-6140446 GCF_001594115.1 Trachymyrmex septentrionalis
TATATATATATATATATATATATATAATATTATATTACTGTCCAATGTATCAGTTTTAGAGCCCATTTTGTCAGACGTTCATTTTGCTTATCTTACGAAAAAAATTAATTATTGCAAAATTACAATCAATATTATAAAACTGCTTATATTATCTGATAGAAGACACTTTTTTAGTTTTTGTATTTATGTATGAAAGTTTTATTTTTATCTTTTATTTAAAAAATATTGTCTAAAAACAAAATGATGTGTCGGTATCGGTGACCTTTCTTTATTATAATATTAAATTAACAATAAAAATAAACATTAATACATATGTAATACATATGTAATACATATGTAATATATATGTAATAAATATTTATGTACACAAGACAGACTGAAAGAAGGGGGGAAGAGAGGAAGAGGGAGGAAGAGGGAGGAAGAGAGAGAGAGGGAGGGTGGGAGAGAAAGAGAAGGAGGGGAGAGATTGAGTGGAGGGGGGAGAGGAAAAGGAAAGGGAAGCGGAGAGGGAGAGGGAGAGAGATTGAAAGAGAAAACGACGCTAAGTTTTTTCTTTATAATTCGGTTGACCACTTTAGTCACTTTCAGTCTATCTTATGTGTTTTGTGCAATGAAATACTTGGCTAATTGCATTTTTTTCGTATTCGTTTTTTATTAAGAAGAATGTAATATTCAATACCTTTTTTTATGCACTTAGTGTAAATATTTATTTATTTTAAAGATTTATCTTATACTACTTACGTAACTACTTACTTCGCTTCACATAGATTTTATCTTCTGCTTTTATGCGTACTTACAGGATCATGCATCTTAACGATTTTATTAGACGTTTAGAAAAAAAATCTCATCAACAAAACCTAGATGCTTGAAAAAGTTCGATTGGCACTTATATATCGCGTGTCATATTTCTGGTCTAACAAAGATATCAGAAACAAATTAAAAATTTTATTAGAAATATACAGAAGTAGGAAAAAGACAACGTATCACAGAAGTCACTGAGCATTGTAGTTTCAATTTGATAGCTTTTATGAATTATCGCGCGTTTATTTTACTGCTGCGATTGTACGTTAACGTAGGTGCCATACTGACGACGCACACACCATCATGAAACTTTATGACAATAGATCGAACGGGCACGAATAGCCGGCAGGAAATGCTCTTCGTTTGATTTATGTGAATAGGTGCGTGCGACCGTGTGTTTTGCTCTCTGTGCAGTTATAACTCTGCAATTTTCTGCCACACACGTCCAGGTAAACTTGCACAAGTGGCTTGCGCAGGCATACTTGACAAGTTTACTTGAACGTGTGTGGCTGGTCTAAGATATAATTAAAGTCAATTGACTGAGTTAAAAATTCATAATAAAGAGAGATATTTCTTTTATTACGGATAAATAATTCAAAATAACATTTAATTTTGTATACTGACCATATATCACGAAAGATACAGAAAAAGAAAAATTAATTAAATTATTAATTACACAAACTGCATTAATTGAAAGTAAGAATCGTATTGAAAGTAAGAATTGCGTTATTAATCTAAAGGTACTTATTAACATTGCTTTTTTATGAATCCTGTAATACCGTTTCGAGTTATACGCGAGCGAAAGAAAAATTTTATTTTATGTTAAACAAAAATAATTATTGTCCTTAATTATCGTAAAATAATTATAAATCCTGTTTTCTGTTGCGTTTTAATTCTAATAAATAAACCGTACGAAATATTTATTCCGTGATACACGAATTGATCGAGTGTCGTAAGATCTTTGCCGTAAAGTGATCTGAAACCTTTCTCATAAAGATTTTTAAATATTTATTGTCAAAGTAGATCTAATTTGTTTCTAACAGATCTGGTCATAAACTTAATCAAAGTAAGTATCGAAATTTCGAAATAACGTTGAACGTTCATTCCTGCGAAATAAATAGTCAAAATACGCTTAGCGGATCATGGAATTGTCTCAAGAACTCAAACAATTCTCGAAAAAGCGCTTCTGCGTTCTGCGAAAGAAATGTGATTGCAGCAATAAGACACGATATGTTTTTTCAGAAATCTAAGTTTATGCAGAGATGTATAAAGATTTCGAAACTTTTCAAGCATAGCTGACAGAACGTCCAACCATAAAACGGTTTTACTACTTACGAGGACGTGTAATGGCTCGAGAGACATTAAAATCTCAGTGAATACGTCGCAGGTGTTGATGAATCAATCTGTCTAGTTACTGAGAATTTAAGACTGAAAGAGTTATACTATAGAAATTAAACTTATTTTATTATTGAAATTTATAATAAGAATCATATAAATATCATTTTGATAATTGTTGCGTATACAATTGGATACGCTTGATAATTTTTTTTATTCTATTTTACAATTTTTGAATAAATAATTCGCAAAGTTTCAACATTAATAACAAACCGCGTTCATATCTGAAAAATTTGTTTTTCTAAGCAACAAACTTTTTTTTCATCCATTTTTTTTCGTTCCTTTTTTATTTATAGGTTTATTAAATTTATAAAATGTTTGTTTATGTTTAAATAAATCTTTTTTCTCAGGGAGTCTTATTTACTTAAATAAAATGTATATTTAATTTCAAATGTACTTTAATAAAAAAAAAAAGTAAAATAGAAAAAATACAAATTATAATATTAATTGAAATAAAATTTATTTTTCTCAATACATATGCTTTCTTTAATTTTCATGGCTTTTTAAAGAATTTATTAATAATAAACTAAACGACAAGAATAAATATTATCGCGTTGACTTCTATAATCCACGTATTGGTCTACAATCCCACGAGCAAAATCCGACAAATCCAAGTGGCAAAATTCCGAAATCGTAAAAATTGCGACTCGTGGAAATGAAGAACATATTCGATATTGAGAATGGAAACGATCGGCACGATTCCAGAAAGCCGGCAATCCCCGATAATCTCGAAATAACACTTCTCTCCTGTTCTTCTCCCTCGGTCTTCTTCGGTCTTTCTCATCCACGGAACAACCGTCGGTATTTTTGGTGCCCGGTGCGAGGCGCGCAAGAAGGATGGCGTCGAAGAGGCTACGAGGGGAGAGAAAAGGTGGAACTCCCAGATAGAGAGAGGAGAGAGAGAGAGACGTACCGAACATCATCGTGAAAACGGCTAGCGTCGTCGCTAGCAGGCGTAACTTGAGAGCCTCGCGGACCCCGCGACCATATATGTCCGCCTAGCGTTCTCTCTTTCTCGCTCGCACCGATCATCACGGCGTTACGGTATCTCTCTCGTGCAGCATTCACCCGCTCGCTGGACCACGATGCGATGGCTCCTCGCGCGACCAATATCGATGCGTATACGTCAATATTGGAGTGTCGCGACATATTGCCCCAAATATCATATCATTTTATGAGCATTAGATGTTTCGCTACGAAACATATACAACGTCTGTCACGTTTTATTTATAAATTTCTTTTGAAAATCACTACCTAATATCAAATACTTTTGACGCGAATATTTCATTCTCGGTATCTTTGTTAATTATTAGTATTTAATTATAAAATATTTCTTTCTTATTAGCGATTTATTAAAGGTGTATCGTTTGTAATAAAGAAAAGCTGTATATTTTATAAATGTTTATATTTCATTTTTTTAATTACTCATTTGCATTGTTTTTTATTAATTAGTGCAACAATAAAGTATTTAATTTAGTTAACGATACTGATTATTAAACACATAAATATATTATATATCTGATATCTGATAGCCAGCAGCTAAATTTGAAGTTAAAAGAATGAGCACATTCTAATTTTGTATCATGTAATATTCTTTACTTTTTGTTTTTGAATTATATAACGATAAGTCTCTCTGGTTTCAAATTATTGATTTTTTTTAACTCATACATCCACATATTCGCAAATATATTAATAACCCTAAAGTTCTTATTTTATAAAATAAAACATAAACTGCATATACTTAATTTTTTTAGATGATCGTAATGTTTAGTCCGACAGTTAACATAATCGATAATTTTGTGTTAAAGAGTTTTCTTTTTTACTTTTTTAATACTTAGCAATTTTTTAACTACACTCAATTTATAATTTTTCTAATCTATAATTTTTGAAAAGTAGAGATTAAATAATCCAAAATTAAACGTTTGCAATTTACTTCCTTTGATAATAAAATACATAGAATGATGTACATGTTGTGTTTATGAACTAAAAATTGATTACAAAAAGTTAAATTATATACACTTTATATACTTAATATTTATTTTCAATAATAAAAATAAGATGCATTCTTTTATATTAGCGATTACTTTTGACAATATTTAACACTGATGAAAAATTTGCACATGTATATTCATTTCAAATCTTAGAAGCAATAACGTTTGAGCAAAATTATATATTCATTTAAAAAATTTTTATGATCGATAGAGCATATGTAGTATATGATAAACGTGAAACTCCTGAACTTTGATCAATACTCGATCGATAAAACAGTGAAAGAAATCTTGATGTAGCGCCACTTACCTGGCATGCACCAACATTCATCGTCCCAAGTTAGTTCTACTGATATAAGGAAACATCCTCTAATATTTAGATATCTTGAAAAGTGATCTATACTAAAAAGAAAAATATTTTAATGTTAATTAAAAATATCATTAAAAATATACCATCAAATATTTTCCCAACACATTAAAACATACAAAGTTATTGTGAAAACTATCTTATTAATATTAAAAGATTCGTACATAAAATTTTCTCTCTTTGCATATATTTTAGGCCATTGAAAATTTAAAATTAACTTCTTGTAATTACTAATATCAAGGAATCAAGGATAGTTGGAACATACAAATATGTACGATCAGAACGATAATTTGCATAGACAGAATACTCCTTTTTATACATGTACGTAAATACATGTAACTTTATAACTAAATCTTAGCGTCAAACATAATGCTTACAATTAATACTTACATAATAATATTGGGCATAATGTGCGAAGATCGTAACATGTGTACTTAGTTCTTATTTAACATATGCGTATGTATACGTGCGCGTAGTTATATACATTCCAAGATTTCGGTGCAACGATTACATGCCGGTAAGATCTACATAGATTAGAATCGTTTGAAAAATCATTAGAAGATCCTTGTTTCTGTCAAACAGATAATAAAAACGATATCATTATACAATATACATATTTATATGTTGGATGACCGATATGGATAAGATAAAATATTCAATACACTCTTCATATCGATATGCGATATGATACGAAGTCAACGACAACATGACTATGTTATGTACATTTTTAAAGTTTAATAGCCCATATTTATCTGACAAACTCATTAAGTCTTTATCTATACACATTTATTAACAAATATTCACTTTTAAAGATTGCACTATTTTACTTTTAAAAAAGCAACGCTCGCTTCTATCACGAAAGAACGCATACGTTTCGTGCTGATAATTATAGTGAATCTCATTGCACGAAAGATTTATTTGTTTGTGCAGACTACTATCGTTAGTCATTCTCCTTGCATCTGATCGTTGCGCCTACCTTGATGCACGATAATCTAATATTTACAGAAGCCGGTATAATGATTAGAGTTCTTCAAAATCCTACGAAACAAGAAGAGATCTTAAAAATATAAGAAAAGAAACGAAAAAAAATATGCACGTTCAGCGCATTTGAAATTGACGAGCGAGAACATCACAATTCAAATTATTCGAAATCCTAGCTTCTAAGACTGTGTTCCAAAATTTACTGTCAGTACTAAAAATCCGTAGTGCACGTAACGTAAACTATAGATTTTGCCAGTACTGGCAGTAAATTTTGGAACACAGCCTCCATGTCGCATCGACTATTTGTTTTCCTGATGATCTTAATCTTAATCACAAATCGTTTATTTTGCGAGCAGTATAATTAGCGGTTGCAGAAATTCTGTTGAAAATAGTAACTCTCGTCGAGACGAGAGATAACTCATCTGAAATAATTTTCTAAATATACAATTTTTAAGTTGATTCTTCTTTCCAATTTTCATCAATACTGGATTTACACTGCTTACAAAATAAGCGTATCGTACATATTATTAAATGGATTACTATTATAAACACTTAAAGACAAGAGCACACGATAGACAAAGTGTTGGCCGACTGTCATTTATGGAAAGTCCTTGTTAATATATGTAACCACATACATGGGTATGTAACCGATACGTACAATTTTTATTGTTTTCCATAAATGACACAACCAGTCGGTCGACACTTTGAGTGTTTTCCAGTAAGAGACATATATGACACAGTGTAACACAGTGAATCATTACATACATCTTGCTGTTTGCCAATGTTAAACAGAAAAGAAATGAGTCAGCAAAATGAGTTACACTGTATCATCTGTGTCTCTTCTTACTGAGAATGTAAAGCATTCTTTTATCTATCGTGTGCTCTTATACTTAAACTTTTAAGTACACGTAGAAGCCGTGCGAAATACCGTTAAAAACAATTTAATTAAATATAAATTCTTTTTTCTGTCGCATTTCTTATCTCAAAACGCATTCGTAAAAATATCACTGAGACATTAAACTGTTTTTTCCCTATTACGCCTCTCTATGTAAAACAGAAATCATCGCGAGATTTCAATGTATTACACGCTCGCATAAAAAAACTGATTATTGAAAAATATACTCCAAGCTGATCACGTCATTTTACTCACATATCTTATATAACCATAATACATTTAATATTCCGCTCTTAAATTTAACTAAGCAAAACATCTCCAATACTTTTACGAATAATTGATCTTTTTTTTTATGAATAACCTAATCACCCTTTCAATTAATATCTACACTGATCATTTCATGTTTAAAACGAGATACCAGTATAAAATTTAATTTATTTGACTGTAATCATTTCTCTTTCAAAACTGACATTTGAATTATTCGAGAATTGCATTAATGTTTTCCATCTTTAATTACAAACGTCGAAGTCAATCAGGGTGTCGCAAGGCAAAATTCTGTTCAAGTCGTTTGCCGCTCACTTTACGTCGTTATCGAGCGATGCGTTTTTAATGCAAGAATATATCGCGATATGTGTATAGATATGATATTTTTGTTCACCAAACTCTCTGCTTCGTGCGCGATCAGGTGCCTCATTATAATACTTTCACTTGGGTAAGCCACTGAATGACATAACGGTATAACGCGCACTTACTAAACGTAATTAGTACAGAGCAATAAGTATGTGCATATACATACACGTTTTAACGTTATTAGTCACTTTTGCTGCGATTGCTATTTTCGTGATAAATTACAGCAGGCCCGTTAAAGAACTCCGTTCTCCAATCATTCGGAGAATAGATTCATATGGAATTTAATGGTAGCTATTGGCGACACAAAAGCCAATTGGTTTTAACAGGAAACATTCAACAACGAACAACATTCACGTTGTCCATAAATTTATAAAGAAAGGTTGGTTAAATAACTGTATCAATTAATATTTTCGGGACAAATTGAGAATAATTCATTTATTTTATTAAAATATAAATATTTTAAAAGTTTTGAAATATATATTATGTAAAATTATGGACAAGAGAAAAATTATAAATCCTTATTTACACACAATAGGAAAATTTAATCCGTAATATTCTATGTTGTTGTAATACTATCTTGCTTCTAATAGTTTTTCAATAATAATTTTTAACTTTCAATCTCAAATTAAAAAATCTGAACGTTGTTAGAATTAATAATATTAACAGATTATAAAGAAGCTTCGTTCACTAGGCTGTATGCATGTTTATGAAAAAAGGCACAAACTATACTTGGATATCTCGGAAACGCGACGCCTGCGCGCTCTCAACAGATGAATGCATAACGACAACGACGGCGATAATTGAACGTTGCGTAACGTGTCGTCGTAATGTTTAGTAACGAGAATCTCGAGTTATGTATCCAACTTTTCCGTGATTCTCGGCGAGTAGTAAAACGGAGGTGGAATCCCGAAAGAAGGCTTCTCTCTCGCGTTGCCATTGTAACGCGACATTCTTGCTCCGTCGATTACGCAATGCCTGCGCATTCGACAAGTCGGTTTATCGAACACACGTCACGAACGCGAGTTATAAATTTCAGAACACCCGTACTTGTTTGTCGAGCCACTGTTATCGTCGTTCCCTGATAATATTCGCTCCGAGAAAGCACGTGCTTAATTGATTTCGTTCCGTTTGAAATGAGCATTTTGTGCGTACGCCATTGAGTGAAAAAATATTTCGAGGAACGTGTTCATTCGTAAATATTTCCATTATAGACGTAACGCACTTTAAACGATCGTTTTACGTTAAGTTTTGTAGGCACTCTGCAGTAACACATTGCGTGGAATAAAGATTACGATCGAATTACTGTTTCAATTCTCTTATCTTAATTACCCTTGAGTTTTCCCATTTTTTTTGTTGCACCTTTACTACGATTTTTCTTATATCATATTACGCATGACGCATGTAAGAAATGCATTTAATTAACTGCTAACATGGGTTTTCCCAAAGAATATGTGACAATAAACAATTATGGCAGTCGTTAACCGGAAGCTATCATTAAAGAAAAGGAAATGCAAAAGCAAAATGAGCTAGAAACGATGCATATCTGTTTAAAAAATTTAATTTTATCTCTTTTTTTAATATTGCATTCAAAGAGTTTAAAACATTTCAAGAATAAAATTATTTAGACTGTGAAAAATGTCTTTCTTGCGGCTATTAAATGCATCGATAAGACATGCAACATCATTGTACTAATCACAAGGCAATATTCATAATCTATCACCTGAGATAACCAGTTCGTTAAGCTGACAATTAAATCGTAACTACAGCAGAGTTGGACTGGTCCGATTGATCACTAACGCTATACGTTTATCAATTATGATACAGTTTCTTATCGAAAAATATAATTGAACTACTATCTCTTATTATCCTCTTTGAGAACAAAATCACGTCGCGAATAAAATTGTTCAATATTATCTCATTGGAGCATTAAAATCGAATGTGAGAAATGTAAAATTTTGAAACTTTTGCAATTGATTTGTATTAGCTTGACTCTGTGCGCTACACGAATTATCAATGTACAGAAAATAATTACCATAATGAATTATTTAATCAGTGCAATTATTAATTGTAATGAGAAGTTTAATCACAAAATGCAAGCATTGTTATGCCTACATTAATCTTAGTGCTCCAATTAACTGCGTTAAGTACCGAATCGGGCCTGAGCAAACTATAAGGTATGACGCATCGTAATTTATAAAATGCATGGATGGATTCAATTCCTGAGTTGATCCGCCCGGTGTTGCAACGCGCAACGTAAAAAAACAACTCGCGTCCTGAATTCGATAACGGAGATTAACCGAGAGACTCGTCCGACTGTACTCGTCTGGCTGTACTTTCTCCCAGATCACTCGTCCTTGGACCGCACGTCGCGTCGGGCGACTGACTGATTTCATAGACCTGTTGCAGCGCGCACGCGAGGAACGTCCGTCCTTGCGAGTCCTTACAGCCATGCCGCGACTACGAATCTCCGAATACAACGTCGACGTTTTGCAATGGTCATTCGGCCATTATCACGCAAACATTATCTACGCTTCGCGCACGATTATCGAGAGATTCCGCGCGCATCGAATTCTCCGCGTGTCGACATCAAATTGTCGTTTTGGCAACCATGTTAATCCTCGTTACACAGCCTTAACCGAGAGCAGCTGCAATAAATCGAACGGTAAGTCGAACTGATTAGCAAAATGGCAGACAGATGTTTTCAAGACACCAGACCATTATTTTCGAATTAAACATTCGTCGTAACTTTAATTTACAAACGCTATGTTGACTACCTATTAATTTATTGAACATGATCAATTAAACATTTGGTCTTTTAATCAATGAAATGTCGAGACTTCGTGGTAAATTTCCAATTTGTCAATATACATTGGCGAGAATGTTTATCACAAATTATTTCTCAATTGCGCGCGACTGGGAAATTAGAAACCGTCTTCTATCGGTAAAAAAATTCACATGATCGACGTAACGTTCGAGACTATTACTACATCAGGGGACGGTGCAGATCAATTCTCGCCGGAGAAAGTCGTGGGAAGAAGCGGCGAGCGAATCTCCCGAATTTAACAGTCGAGTGCTTAGAAATTAATATGACGACACCATGGATAATCGAGTCGGAAGAGTGAGATTTAATTATTCACTAATCGGGAAGCGTTGTATAATTAATTACAGCAGGAACATCTTTAAGACTAAATTGTTACGCCAGGAAAAAATGAAAATTCTCGTGTTACCATATAACCGTAGTTATAAAAAAAAATTAATGACCCTGAAATAAAAAATGACAAATGTGAAATTTCCTTTAAAAAAAATTATATAACTCTTCGTATTTCATAGTTCTATTAAATGTTGATAGACCGGTGACTCGAAATCTGTCGTAACTTCCGGCGCGGAGGCGACAAAGATTGTACATGTAAATTCGCCTTCAAACTAAAAATAGTAATATAAACTAAAAATTAACAATGTACTTATACAAACAGCGTTATCTCCTTTCGATATTCTAATCTTCGCAGCACCGTTTCTTGCTGCAAATAAATGTATGTATGTTACGATATCGACGTCAATGCTTAACATTCACGATATAATCTAAACAATCGTATATTTATTATAACGACAACGATTTGATCGGTTACAACAAAAATGTGTTATATTATAGAAAGGAAATCGTCGTCGTCGTCATCGAGCGCTCGACGGCGATGACGATGGAAAAGGAAGGAATAAAGGAATGAAGGATTACCGAGTCACAAGAGAGGCACGAAAACGCGTCTACAGTTTCTGCACGATGTCGAATTTATCCTTGAAGCCGATCGATTCTTTCTTCGGGTCGTATTTTTTGCGCTGTGCCAGCATCTCCCTGAGCTCCTTCGCGCTCATCGTCAGGTTCAAGGATCGAGGCTCGCTGTTGTTCGCACCATCCGCGATACCCAGGGTGCCATTACCCGTACCGTGCACATGATTCATATTGCCGTTGCCATTTTCCCGCATGTTAGACTCTTTATCGTCGGTCGTCGTCTGCACAACAGTGGTACTGTCGCTGTGCCCCGTGTCGTTAGAATCGATTGATTTCTGCGTGTTCTGAAATAAGAAAAGAAGATAAGAAAATAAAATGATACATGTATTTTTCTAAAAAAATAATCCTATTAAAAAAAAGAAAAAGAAAAATAGAACTCTTATTAAATAAAACAAGGATGATACATGTATTATTATATTATATTGAAGAATATAGAAGAATATAGAATTGTTATTAGATATATAAAAAAATAATATGCAGGAACAAACGACTTCAAATTGAACAATCCGTCATTGAATAATAATAAGCAAGAAGTAGGACATCCTATATATTGATTTGTACATAAATAATATAATATATAAAATAAAAAAGCAGTATGTAGTAATATCAGTCTACAAAGCGGTATTCGTCAAATATAAGTAGACGTACGGAAGTTATATGCATAAATTGGATTTCATTACATATATAATCTAATATAATTTTATCATTAACATAACTTTTTTAATGGCTTTGCAATTATAATTTACTCGATCTCGATAAAGATCGCTCATTCCACGTCCGCATTACAGAGAAGATAGAAACGGAACGAGACTAGATATTTCTTTTCAGTCGAATGACACTGCAGTTTTTTTGACGTTTCGTCCGTATTGGTGTGCAACCTTCTGCAGCGCGCAGACAAAAACAGCTTGCCGTGTAATACGGTTGAATTCACAAATGCCTACATGTACAGATTTAACGAGACACGAGTTTCTGCCTGGGTATTTCGCGATTGTATCGCACACTTCTCGATTAGAATCGCAGCCGGGCAAGTACGCGAGTTCGGATAAAGATCGCTGCCCGTGGAGAGATATTTATAATGACCTTGGATCCTGATGCAACTCTGAACGGTACTTAAAGGAATTCCATTACTTGGCGTCATGCACGACGGTGGAGAGAACCGGTTTCCCCCGTGCCGCGCGAACCGTTTAAATCCCTTCGAAATAATGTTAGTCGGCTATCGCTACAGCGGCCGCTACAGTCCTACATACTGAATTTCACGTTCGACTGGCTTTCAGTACTCCGAATTATCGCATATAGCCATGTGGTTATTTATTTCATCGCGATATGGAACTACGCGTAAACGTATCCTTTTGCTTTCCCCGTAACTGCGACCCGATAATCAAACGCATAATTAAAGTAATCCGGTGTAACAACTGGACAAGATATATATAACGGTACATAGATAGCGAAATTTCGTACAGAACGCTAGTAAGAAAATTCTCGCTTGCAGTCAACCTACTTCTATCAATAACCTACATATATAAATATAATTTATTTTGATAAATAAAAAATCGATATATTAATTAATCGCATTTTTGAATGCGTTATACAATATATTAACTCTCCGTAAACTGAAATATTTTTATCTGTGAAATTAGCATGATATTCTATTAATGTAAAAAAAATAATTACAGTTCCAGTAGAATTTTTCATAGTTCTACAATTCTACATAAAAATAAAAAAAGAGTTCGGTATTTTTTTATACTAAAAAACCAAAATTAAAAATATGGCGTCTTAATTTCGCGAATCTAGCATGACACTGTCCCTCTAATGTACAAGAAAAAAATAAATATTTCCACTTTTGGCTACAGTTCCTGTTGGTTCCAGTTCCACAATTTACGATTATCTTTTAATCGAGATTCAACTCATTCCTGATCCCTTTCCAATTCTATTATAGAATTGGATAGAAAGTATAAAATATTATACTATAAAAAGTGCTACTGAAATTCTGAAATTGGAGAGAATTATAAAAAGTGCTACTAGAAGTGTAATTATTTTTCTTTACATTAATATCGTGCTAACTTTACAGATTCGTTCTTTTTTTACACAAGCGAAATTTTATTCTCAAATTTCTCCGAAATAAAAGAGAGCGGTATCTGAATCCTCTCTCTTGAAATAAAAAAAAAAAATTATTTGATAATGTAATAGAAATGTTGAAAAATAACTCTGAATTTTTCTACATTTTTGAAAGCCTAGAACAATAAACAAAAATTTGGGCTGGACAAAAGACTTAGATTGTAAAGAATAAAAGTGTTATTGAAGACGGAGGATTAAATTATTGCAGAAATTTTTCAAAAATTCTCTTTCATCCAATATAACAACCTTTACAGCAAAAGATTTGGAAGTAAAAAACGACATCATTAGATATTATTAAAGTCAAACGCGATGAGAAATCATTATTGAAATGAAGAACAAGGCCGAGTCACAGTTGGTTTTGTCATGTTTCTGCAAAGAGACTTTATGTGACATTATTGCAATATCTTCAGTATCTTCGCTCACAGAGACTTTCGCGTATATTGCACACGACATTTTTATTCCACCGTTGTTGACGCAACGATTCTATAAAATGGCAGGAATCTGTGCCATGAAACAACCATGATGACCATAGCCGCTTCGCGTAAGTGGATTTTTTTCTTTTATTAACTCGATCGAAACGTATTCATAATTCTGTCACAGTTCAAATTTTAAATCTGCAAATTTAAACTTCAAAGTCAGATACCGCGATTGTAGGTCACACGGACGCTAAGGCATGTCACGACAAAAACATTGTAAATCCAAAATTATGAAATGCATTTTATTGTTTAAACAGATTATAAGTGCTGTGTTAATATTTGAGGTGGAAAACCTCTGCTACTATAAGCAAAAAAAATGAATAGTGCAGAACGTTGTAAGTCCACATTATGTAATTGATTATGTATTTTTATTCAAACTTAAAATGTTTTAACTTGCATTTTTACTTGGACTTAAAACATTTTGAAATTTAAACAATTTTTATGCAATTTAAAAAAAAATTAGAATTAGTTCTGCAAAAAATTTTTTGCAGAGACTGATTGCTTTTTAGTTATTGTATTCATTATTTGTAGCATCATTACTAATTCTTTTTCAAAGATTATCAATAAATATGAGAATAATGTATGTTTGCGTCGGCTATAAATTCACCTGTGCTCTTTAGGGCAAAGCAACTTGTAATTCCTCGCACGCATATACTGACGCAAGAATGAAATCGCTAATCGAGGGAGAAATATTCTGAAACTAGCAGCGCGCATATCGCGCTTCAAACAAGCGTTTATCGTCGAGTTACGCAGACAAGTATTTAATTATGTCTATGCGAGGGAGCATGGTGCAATGCTCGTTTCCTTCTTGAAAGGGGAATCCCCGTTATCTGCATACGTATTCAGACGAGACGTGCATGGGTTTTTGGCACGCTTTCTTCTAAAAATGTTCTAGAATAAGACACGGAAATGGAATAAGATCAAATAACGGATTCGCAATGTCACCTTCATTACATTAAATTTTATCGATTTATATAATAAATGAATGACAGTTTAAAAAAACATAATTTTATCTTTTAGAAAAAGCTAATTGAAGAAATAAACGTTGCGTATATATTTTTAATGCTCTTTAAGATTAAATTAACGAATAGCTTATCATATTTAAAAAAAAATGACTTACATTGGAATATGGCACACTATTTTGCATTTGTGTTAGTTGTTATGCAAAACGGACAGGAAATGTCCTATTTCGGCATGGGAAACGCAGGATAGCTATTAATTGTATTGGGAGTACAATATCGCAATTCGCAATTGTAGAACAGACTTCCTCGAATTATGCAATATATCTTTGCGTCATTTGCAAAAATTCTCTTTGCAAGATTACATACAAAACACGTAACAAACAAAATTTAAAAAAAAAATCTTTAATTTTATTCTTGATATACGTAAAGATATTATTTTTAGAATTTTTATGGGACAGCAAGTGAATATTTTACATTAAATTAATCTCAAAATAATTAATAATTACTTAAAAAAAATTATGTAGTTTTTCATTTAATAATATATATTTTTTTAAATTATACTTTTATAAATTAATTATAAAAAAATTATTTTTTACAATTATTGAAAAAATTTCCGAAAGAATTTCGGTCACATACATTATTAAAACTGCCCACGATAGAAGAGAATCTCTTAATCGTCTGCCTCTCCCACGCATCCATTATCATAACTAGTATGTTAACTTCATAAAAAACGAAGTTCCGTCGCTCGTCCCGTTTACATATTCATAGCTTTACCTAGATAGAGAGTAATTGCCTTGTAATAATATTTTTATCACAATAAATCAAGTAAAAATTCATAAATAAATTCAATTTCTAACAATAAATATACATCAATTAATATAAAATTTAATAGATTTAATCTCTCTCTCTCTCTCTTCTAATAAAATAATAAGTATGTAAATCAAATTTATACGTAATATGACCATGACGCAGCCAATCAATGAATCAAATTTACGTGAATTTACTTGAATGCGGAATTTACGTAACGTCGTGAAAATCG
>NW_017305375.1:6140535-6152880 GCF_001594115.1 Trachymyrmex septentrionalis
CGCGTTTCATCTGAAGAAAAATGCTGCTGAAGCCACTGAAATGATTTGTGCTGCATATGGAGAGAACGCTGTAAGTCATGCAACATGCAAAAGGTGGTATCAAAAGTTTCGCCAAGGAGATTTCAGTCTTAAAGATGAATCGCGTGCTGGACGCCCTGAAAAGATTGAAACGGACGAATTGCAAGCACTGCTGGATATAAACTCTGCGCAAACTGAAAAGGAGCTTGCAGAACAGCTTGGCGTATTTCGCTGATTAATATTTTTTCGTTTGTTTTTAAATAAAGATTGAATTTTACAAAAGAAAGCTCAGAACTTTTTTGTACACCTAATATGTAAATCAAATTTATACGTAATATGACCATGACGCAGCCAATCAATGAATCAAATTTACGTGAATTTACTTGAATGCGGAATTTACGTAACGTCGTGAAAATCGCCGGAAGTGGAAATTCATCAGGGAGAGGGACAGCGATATTTTTAATCGAAAGAAAGTGGCGCGCATTCACTTGATGTTTATCGTAAGAAATATTCGGATCTCAAATTTCGCGGAAATGATGATTAATGTCATAAAACACATCAGCGCGTCCTCCAAAAACGCGATTTCCTGCGATTATAATAGCGTAATGACTTGCATCCGAGAACCGTGCATTGTTACTGGCGCAGGTACACTGATAACTGCCTAAGCAAACAACAGACAGATGTTCCTGAGTACGTATATCTTCTAAAGCGCAAAGTGTATTGAAACTTTTCGAATGTTTGTTGAAAAAGCTGTGCAAATGTCGCGACGAGAAAAACATCGAATAAAATTGAAAAAAATAAAATAAATCACAGAACCTGAAATGTTTTACCTGCAGAAATTATCTTATTTGATCAACTACATCAGTTGCAGAAATGTTTTATTTCAAACTGTAAACAACTTTCAAATTATATTTATAATTTAATACTCTGCGTATGTACGGACATGGGAAAGATATTGACCATGTGTACCGCAAAATGTTGTAATTTATTTTACAAAAAAAAAAAAGCAAACTATTACAACTTTTGCGAACTCTCCGCAGTAGCTTGAATGACTCATTCCCCACCACGATAAGACGCACATGTAACTATCATGAATTCGTTCCATTCCAGCGATCCTTTTCCTCCTTGAACGCAGTTCTGCTGCTATTATTGTATTGCGTATCAAAAACGGATTTTCATGAAACCGAGAGTTATTAAAATTATCTTCCCGTTTTCAAAAATATTCGTATCCCTCTCGTATTCAGATTTCAAGTAAACAAATGGAACATTTACTTGTAAGAAATCTACTGAACTAAAATTTCAATTAAAAAATTGATTGTAATACTAAAAGCGTTGATCTTATCTATCGCGGACTAATAAGTATATAAAATTAAGCGCAACTTTATACCTTATCGTCGTGATCTGGAACATACCTAATCGACATATAAGAATTATAAAATGATAGGTATGTCAGATTTATGACAGCGCCGGATAAGATTAAGCACGGCTCGATCGTCAAATCGAGCGAGTTTTTACATTCAAATCGCAAAGATTTTCATAGCTGGCTGGCGGAATTGAGTGGGACGTTACGAGAGATACAAGAGAAAGCATCGTAAAAGCATTGCCGAGACAAGAATGCAACAATCGTGGAAGTTACGATAATGATATCAACGAGAACAAGAGATAGGGGAGATAATGGGAGAGACGATGTCTCTAACAAAAGAGAGGAAAAGCTTACGAAACAAACTTCGCTAATTTCGCGTCTTCTCGTGTTCTCATGTAAATAAGATTGTTACAAGTTGTTTCGTAATTATATATACCGCTTAATTAAAGTAAATTATTCCATATAAATAATCGATTTCGCATTTACATCATTCGAAACATCATCCTGGATTTTAATGCTATTTTATATACACGTTACTTCAAACGTTAAGATAATTAGACTTTAAGATACATGAATGTTCCACAATAGATAAATATTAGTCGATATTACCGCAGGCTTTTCTAATGTCTTGTAACTGACTCCTAATTTGATTTCAAACATTTCCTAAATATTTGTCTGAAGTGATTATCTATTAACGTTTTAACTCACAGAAAAGTAGCAATTCAAATATTTTATAATCAATATAATAATTTTAATGAATTGATTATTTTTGCAAGCGAAATTCAAAAGGAATATAGATATCTTAAGAATGAAGTCACTAAACTCCGATTACATCTAAAAAATTAGCCAATGCTTTTTCTCTATTAAGCCTATTCTACAATTATGTAAAAGTAGTTATAAATGAGTGTAATTGTGAAAATTGACTCCAGTCAAATATTCGACTATGATTGGTCAATTCTTGTAACTATAACCTTGCAATAACACTTATAACTACACATGCAATTGTAGTACGGGTTTTATTCTTTTATGCACTCTCTTCGTACTATAATCTTTTTAATTCCCACTGACAAGACGAAATCCCGAGCGATGTTAAAGGGTTAAACGAAATGAATAAACTGCAACTCGCGAGCGTCCGCTTCTAATATAAATGAATTATTGTCTGAACAACAATACGCATGCAAGCGGAATATTAATAACTCATTTGTCGTCACTTTCATTTCCATCCTTCGCAGACCGAATCGTCGAGTCGCAAATTTAAAATAACGCCAAATGTTGATTCGACTTTTTCAAAAATCTGGAATCAAGTATGACACGATGATCTATCCTGTTGCAGTTACTTGCATGCATTAAATGCTTAAACATAAAAAATATATGCATCAAAATATTTTCTGTCGACAATATATCTTAATTCTTAATTTTCTTATTTTTCACAATAATAAAAGCTTCGCAAAAATTTACATCTATTTATTATAAATATTAAAAAGTAAACTTTTAAAAAATAACTATGATATATACACATACACAGATATTTTAAAACTTTTTTTCTTATAATAAAGTATTAATTTTCTTTGTGAATCATTTAAAATAATAATAACAATAACAATAATAAAACTCCCGATTACTCAAATATTTATTAATTAAAACAAAAAATTATTTAAAAACATTGAAAAATAGCGTTTTTACTCGTCAGTCATTACACGCAATCGGAAGCAGGAAATGTCAAACGGTAATTTTTATTGTTGTGTACAGGTTGAGACTGACCGTTAGCACGTGCAAATCAGCAAAACTTCCGCTTATTCAGCATGATTCAATCATATTTCATTCATCCCCGTAGTACGATTACATTCGTGAATACTCTTGTGACTTCGAGAAGCGGCGATGATGCCGACTCGTGATGGCGTTTTAAACACGTGCTAAGATGATATAACCACGTATTATTTCACGACACAATGATAACATAAAAACTGTTACATAATGACCATTAATAATATTTAACTCTGTCAGCAATCTGGGACTTTTTTAATACAAGTGAAATTTTATTTTCAAATTCCTTCGGAATAAAGAAACTTTGGTAATGTAAAAACTATTTGGTAATGTAACAGAGATGTTGAAAAGTAATCCTAAATTTTTCCATATTTTTTTAAATCCTAGAATGATAAAAAACTTGGATTGGGAGCACAAAAATATGATTGCAAATAAAGGATTAAAAATCACTAACAAATACACGCAAAACATCATTTCAATATTTTACAAAATAGAAGTAAAAAGACAAATATAAAAAATTCTCCAGCAGAATCAAGATAGCCTAACTAGCATTATATATTATGGAAATTTATTTCCATTTTAATATTAATATAACGATTGTATATATGTAGCTATTAATTAATATGAAGGAAACATGTATCAAGGACGAAACATTTCTCGATGCATAGGAATGGTGCAACATCGTACCATCATTCGTACGTTCCATTAATTGAACCCAACTTGTATTTCAGAGAACGCGATAGAGGTTATTCACATTCTTTTCGCGTAATAAACACGCGCTTGCGACACGCGAGAACGCATATATGCATGACACATCACCTGCTAATTAAAATCGATACGACAAGTTGCGAACGCGTTGAAACTAATGCTTTGACGACAGATACAATTCTCGATCGTGATACTTTGCAGTTCGTAATATAATATATAATTTATATAGTATCATTTCGCTTCGTTAATAAGATCATTAATTAATATGATCATTAATTAATAAAATCGTTAATTAAGATCGTTAATAAGATCATTAATTACTGCTTGAAAATTGAAACATTGAAAATAATTCACTCATGCAACGGTTAAGGCAAAACGACTAATATTACTGCTTATAACGAGAACAACAAATGTGATTCAGTGGCCTAGAAAAAAAGAAAGGATATGTCATGAATATAGACACACATTCGTCCTTCAATAGTTTTTCCACCTCCAAGGGCGTGTTCGGATTCTCACTTGGATGCTCTCCGGGTGTCATTCGGTAAATAACAAGGATGAAGTAATATCTGAATGACACTTGGGGAAATCTAAATATAGCTCTAATTGTAATACAAAGATACAAATCAAATGCTTTAACAGTAATTAAATTTTATTGTCTATAAAACGCAATTTTATTGTCTATGAAACGAGGAAAAACGATCGATAAAATAAAACATTTTCTAAGAGGAAAACATAGATGATGCATAACATTTAACATACATCGCGCATTTTATACGAACCGAGTCTCCTCATTTCTGTCTTATTGCTCTGAGCAAATACAGATGCGGTGGCATCATCGGCTTATTGTTAATTTAGGTAAGCATTTACTTGAGTATTCACGTAAGCATGGTGAATGTGTCATAATAAACACAAAAATATCGTTACTGATAATCACACAGAAAGATGGCAATAATAACTTAACGCGAATACCGGCATATTATTTAGTGACAATTTATCCTCTCAATTAACCCCTTTATGTCCCCAATTATATCAGCTTTAGAGGAATTAATAGAAATCACGAGACAAAGTATTACGAATAATGTTATTTGAGTTTAATAATGTCATGAATTGAAATTAAATAAAGCCTTTCTTAAGAGATTAACATTAAGGAATATCGCAAGATAAAAAGATTATGCAAGCCAATTGTAGCGTATGTATGTTACAAGGAAGGTTATAATATTAAAGATAATTATTTCGACAGAAACAGGATAAAAATATGGCTTATAAATGATGATTTATGAGAAATAGCGTCATAATATCTTAAAATTTTTATCGCATACTTAGCCTTGACTAAAGCTACACAGCACCTTTAATATAAATAATGACTTCAATATACGGAGCTGCGTATATAAATTACAATTACAATAAATTTTTATCTTAATATATCTGCAGATATGCACAGATGAATATATACTTATTTATAATCAATGTTAAATTATGGTTAATAATAATTTAGACGATTATCTTATTAACATTTAAGAGAAACACGTTAGAATCATATTTCTAATATTTTCGATAACTTTAGCGAAGTGTGACTGTGACTCACTTTAATTATCATAATTCTTTATCTTTCGATCGAGGCCGCATCTTTCCGTGTAACTGATAATAATGGAAGAAACGTGACGCCTCGTGTGGTGAGAAATCAGCGCAAAATAATCGCACGGCACGATTAGCAGAAGGAAAAAATTGCGATTTCTCATTTTATTAGTCAGCTGACGGTGCAGGCGAAGAGACGCGTCATCGCTTAGAGAGGATATACTTCGATGAACTTCGGGAAAATGAGATACGCACGTCGTTACGTTGCTTGCATAACCGTTTCCCTGAAAAAGGATTTGGACGATCCAAACTTAAATCGCTTCCTGCCGCGTCATTAACTCTACTTGATGATCCAAGTAAAAGATACATGCGACTCGGTGCTTGTGCTTCCTATCGCCGTGATTACGGCAGTATAAATCGCGATAGAACCGATTACGACCCTTAAAATATTTATGAACCTGATTTCCGCGCAACCGTACATAAATATCGAACGAATATCAAACGCTTCTGTAAATTAAATTCGTGTGACATAAATATAATAATATAATATTTAAGATTGTAACGTTCGTCGTATAAATGTGAATTAAAGTAAGTATAATATCGTATAAAATAAAATACGAATTTTATGTTGCTCACGCGTGCAGAATTTAACGAGACAACTTTACGGGTAAATAATTTACCAAAAATGAATGGAGTACATTAATAAATTTCACAATTAATATTATATGAATTGTTATAATACAATTAATTTTCATATCGTAAGGAGAGAAAGTCTGAGCAAATCTCCTTTTTGTACCTTATTATACGTCAAATTTCTATTCCAGTTACTTTTACTGCAACACATCGATCATTGAAATGACTAAAAGAACAGAACGATGGCAAGACCATTCCGAAGAGAAATAACTAATTATGACACGATGACATGTGTGTATTCAAATTCAATAGTGCGCACCTGCTTACATATAATAAAAGCTACGCTACAAAACCTAAATATTGTTTGCTACGACAAAATATAACAAGGCAAACACACGTCGTTTAACGAGTAATTATTAGCTCAATGTATATTTCCGACAAAAATATAAAAAATAAAACTAATGTACACGGAAAAAACGAGTTTGTTGAAGTATCTAAAAATTTAATTAGATACAGATTAAAAATAATTTTCTTTAAATCAAAATAATTATATAGGATGTTCAAGCTGGTTGCTAGAATGTCAAAACTTTTTGCAGAATTTCTCATCAAAATTGAACTTCCTGCATAATTATCTTGATAGTAAACAAAATAATTTTCAGCAAAAAATAATTCGTGCTTGAAATTTTGCTAAAATGCAATATAGGTATCGTTCTCGTACAGTTTAATATAATTAATATGGATTTGTAAAGTTAGCATGCCTCCCCCCCCCTTCCTATTCTATTGATATAAAAAAACAATTCCGTTAGCACTCTTCGTAATTCTACAGTTCCGCATTTTTTACACTAAAAACCTAAAATTAGTACTAGTTACTGGAACTGTAGAATTAAGAAAAGTGCTACTGGAACTGTCATTATTTTTTTATATTAATAGAATGTCTTGCTAATTTCACAGATCCGTTTATTATCGTAATATGATGTCTTGTATTATTATGCTGAGAGAAATGTTGGATATAAAAAATTGGATATAAATATTATTTTGTTCCTATATGACTAAAACTTTTCTTATTTTTCAATTAAAAAATTGTATTTTAATCAAAATTTGATTACAATAGAAAACTCCTATAATATTTAATATCGTTAAAATAAAAAACTATGTGAACTATATACTTTTTTTATTTTTTAATTAACAAAAATAAGAAAGTTTTTATAAATCAAATATCAAATATAACAAATTAATGATTATGCATATCAAACATTTATAAAATTATCGTCAGTATTCGATAGCAATTTATTAAGGTACTGCACGCGTAGCATGCGTGCTAGACACTTTCTAGCGTGGACGTAAACATGAGAGCAACAGCAGCTGCTGCTGCTGCTGCTGCGACAACGAATTCAACAGGTGGATCCGTGGCGCGACTCGGATAAATTCCATGCGAATACCATGGATTCCTTTGGTACGGGCGCGTCGTCTCCCGGGACTTTCGCGGCCGAAGAAAACCGATGCCGATCAACCGATGTGTTTATCTTAACACGCTAACCACTTTTCTCCTCTCTCTTTTTTTCCTCTTTAATTTACTTGAAATATTTCACACATTTTCACTACACTACTAGAAAAAGAGTGTTTGCATTAATTAGCATTCTGCTTGAAAATGGACAAATTAGAATTTTTTAGCAGAATCTATTATCAAGCTTTATAAAGCCAGCAGGACCAAATCAGCAAAATCAAATCGAACCTATCAGAATTTTTAGTACTCATTTTGTAAAAATAATATCAGAAATTAATAGGATTGAATTTGTATTATTTTCTATTACCAAAAATAATTCTATATTATGTGTCACTGTTTCCTAGAAAACAGTGGCGCTGCTGGTTTAATATTTAAGATGGATTTAAGAACCATAAAAAAACACAAGAGCAAAAATTATCACAACTAAATTTGTACTAATTTGTATCATTGAAAGTAAGTTCATATTTTACATATTTCCTCCTTAAAATTACCTTATTAGTATATACTTACAATTTATGAGACATTTTACGTCAAACTGAGCACCTTTGAAACATCGTCATTTTTATTTGTTTTTTTTTTTAATTTGCTAACATATTCTATGGATAAAAATATGAAACACGTGTTCCATGGGAAAAATTTAAGATTTTTTTGGTGAAATTATTCACGCTTGCAAGTTGCAGAAATTAATAATCGCTCATGCGAACCTTCAAATTATTATATCGAAACCATTAGTCGTACAAAACAATGCAAGAGACCGATTTAAAAAATCTTAAATTGTTCTATGGATGGATTATTTTTAATTTATTACTTTCCATTTATTTATAATATTTTTTATCAATTCACCAATTAAAAAATTTTGTAAAAATATTATTGTTCCCACTTCAATTAATCCTGAAAATTTCAAAATGGAACTCGAATAGACTGTATATTAAACATGCAAAATATTAACTTACTTTTAATGACACAAATTCAGTTAATTTTTTCTCTTAAGTTGTATTTTTTATGGTTCTGTCAGCTTAAATGTTAAACTAGCAGCGCTACTATTTTTTTGGAAATGACACATAATATAGAATTATTTTTGGTAGTACAAAATAGTACAACTTCAATGCTATCGATTTCTGATTTTTTTTTCTTTTATTTTAAATTAGTCAGCTTAATATTAAAATCATGGCAGCACTCTTAGTTTGTTTATTGTCAACCAGCAATTTTCTCAGTATACAGAGTTAAATAAAAATTTATGAAAAACAAATACAAGAAAATTTTTACTTTATCTCTAATTATTATCAAAGATAAGAAGAAAAGTCTTTTCCTTATTATTGTAACTCTAGTGTAAATCTTCTGGATTGGTTTTCAAAATAATAAAATGTTATCTACACTGTGAAAAATTTCTGAAAATGGACGAGAAAATTCCAATTATATCAAACAGAATTCTAGTTATCTCAACTAGAATTATAACAGATTCAATCAGGAAATTCTAATTTATCCATTTTTATCAGAATTTCAATTAATGCAAGCACGAATTTTTTCGAATATACTGAATTTTCTCGTCCATAATGCAATTCGTATTACTTCCACATGCCCGAATATCCAATTCGCGAATTTGAATGTATATGTATTTATATTTAAAAAAGTCGTCGGTAATTTGCAAGCTAGCCACTTAATGCCTTGTTATTTTTACAATTCGAATTTGTGCCAACACAGATATTTATTCCGAATAACTATTTCTCATTAATAATTATCTTTCAAGAAAAGCTCTTAAATTATTCTAAGAATACCAATCTTCCATTTATACATGCATCATTGCAGAGGAAAAACAATTTATTTACCATTATGCACATACGTTTTGCGACAATAATTGAATCTACAATATGTATTATAAAAATTATTAATCAACCATAATAAAAAAAACTGTACAAAGTTATTTTAGAATGTGTATAATAGAAAAGCTATGATATTTTTAATTTTCATTTTCTGATTAACTAGTGGTTAGACTTAATCTGATGATAATATAAAAAGCTTTTTCTAGCTATGGTTAATCACTAAATTAATAATTTTGTAGTAACTTAAAATTATTACCACTACCAAACCAGCAGTTTAAGTGACTAATCATGGCTAAAAAATACAATTTTTACATTATCATCACGTTAAATCTAAACCATAAGTTAACTAGAAAATGAAAAAAACTCTCTGAGTTTATATAAAAGTACCACATTTTTTTCCATTATACATTTTTCCATTATACATGCATCAAAAGTAAAAACAAATCGTTTTTCAACTTTGTACTTATATATTCCCTGACGATTCAAGTAAAATTTAATAAATTCTGAGAAGTTAAAATTTAAAATAAATATCAAGTAATTTAAAAAAGTTTTTTTAAATGCTTGTATATGATATAAATTTATAGAAAATGTAGCAACGTTTTATTTGACAGCACATTTCTTTATGTTTTACTTTTCCACTTCAATCGTATATTAAGTAAATTACAATAATTAACTATAGAAATCAATTGTATAAATTTTCTGTTGGGACGATAACAATTATAAGCAACAAAAAATTTCGAATATTCGAAAGAGAACGCAAAGCGGACAAATTATATTTCTGAATCGCGATTCAGAAAATTATCACGTTTAAAAATAAAAAAAAAATTAAAAATAATTAAATGTCAATCACAGATTTCAATTAAACAAAAGAGTCAGCAATTCACTCAGACATATAAAATTCGATTTATATGTTTTCGTTTTATAAAGAATCAGTCTATCTCTCTAAAACTATATTTTTATAAAAAGTTCGATACAAGACAATCGCACATTTGGAACACCTATAAAGTCAATAATAACAAGAGTAGAAAGAAAAAAAAAGCTGGAAGCGCACTTACCTCGTCAACGGAACAGTTGCTGCCTTCGGAACGATCTTCTACGCTGTTGGGATTCCTCTCCGGCGTCTTGATCACTTTGATGTTCGACATAGTACCCTTGATGACGATGTTGTTCTCTCTAAAGTAATCGTCGGCTTCCTGGTCAACCACCAACAACTTGGTCTCATTGGCGAACGCCTTGATACGCTCGACCACCTGATTGTGAGTCTCGTTCGCGATGTCGATCTCGTTAACCTCGACTATCCGATCGCCCTGACGCAGACCGGCCGCCAAGCTCGGCGAGCCCTCGTCCACCTTGCCGATGAACTGACCGTTCTTGCCCTTCTGCGCGTGTAGATTGAAGCCGTAACCGTTGAAATCGTCCCACTTGACGATGTGGCAGAGCCGGGCGCACGGCACTTTATCGTCCTTGAAAGAAGACATCGCGTCACGTCGGTCTCACTTTCGACGGGACAAGAAGGAGTAACGTGTAAGAATCTATCGCCGGATCCACTATCGAACAGCCAGACACCACCACACTACACCGAGGAACGCGCGAAACGCGAGAGTCACGCGCGATTCTAAACTTTGAGATGAAAAACACCGCAAGGTAGCAGACAAACAGAGAGACACGCGCACACGTTCAAACGACGATCAAAGTACGTATGGGAAGTGACACGAAGTTAGCTGCGTTACTCCGATTACTCGGCAGCACTGGCACTCAGGCCGAGCAGGCGCGAACGCGAGGAGTGACGAACTGTGCCGAACGGTGCCGAACTGTCGCTGCCGACCGTGCCTGGCCGTGCTGACTACCGACTGCCGACAAACGCCGAACCGATCCGATCCCGCGCGGCCGCGGCCGTTACGCGCCAACTGCGTTGTAAAAATTACTTATGATTTTCGATAAATTTTTCCTTTTCTTCTTTCCTTTCCTAACTTCTACTTCTTCACGTTATCATTAATTGCGCTCTTCGCGTATCTTAATAGCTTGTCGAATTGAATGTTTCTTGTCTTCTAACTAGAAGAGATCAATCAGTTTACCTTGATCGAAAAATTTGAATTTGGGAATTTTGCTCCGTTCGCCATTCACGACTTTTCGCGCTTGAATCGCACTTCACAAATTGATTATTCATCACAGAAAGTTCATTTAACACGTATATACACGATTCACTCGGAGATTATGGCCTGTCGATATGTTTCTCAAGCACGAGGAGCGTTCTTACCGTTCACGCCTTTTCAAACTTGAATCGCACAGGTCGCACTTCACATGTTAATTATAACATGTTCAACAGTTCATTTAACACGTATATACGCGATTCATGTATGTCACTTAGAGATTACGATTTGTCGACATGTTCCTCAAGCATAAGATGAAGTACAAAAAAGAAATTCAAACAATGCGCTGACGAACGAAACGAAATAGAACAGAGCAGAAAGTATACACGACAAGCATGAATATCGATCGGAGATCATATCATGGCGCCTCTCGCGGCAGCTCTGCAAAGCTCTACGCGCAGGCGCGCTCATGCGCGTCGGTTACTTATCTGAAATTAAGTTTATTCTGAATATACTGACAGTAGGTCTGTTGCTTGATGTTTTATAATTTTTCTGTATTTAAAAAGAGATGAATTACACGGGCCGATAAAATTTAGAAGGGGTTGTGCTTTGAACTTTGAAAGATGTTTCCGTAGGATTTTGATGCGCTGAAAACGACTACATTGTCCGTTTTTTTCCATTACTCCCCGTTTTTTAAATAATCGCAAAAACAGTTTTTTCCGGAAGTAACTTTTTTCTTAATTTTTTCCGGCTAAACAAAAAATGATATCGACATCAGTTTTGTGATATTTAACTTAGAAATGTTCCAACAATATTAAAAATATTTTTCGGCTTGTGTTATTTATTCGGAAGTTAGAGAAAGAGAGAGTA
>NW_017305375.1:6152980-6154924 GCF_001594115.1 Trachymyrmex septentrionalis
GTAATATTAGGAATTTCAGTAATTTTAAAACGCATTCCAACGCAACACAATTTTAAAAAATAAATAAATAAAATCTTAAAGAGCCTAAAATTTCTTTATTTAATTCTATATTTCGATACTATTTTTATACTGTTTTCTTTCTTATATTCTGACACATTGATTGTTTTTAATATCTCTCGCTTCCATTTTATGAGTATAACACAATTTTAATTAAAAAATCAATATATTATGGGCTCAAAAATTTAAAAACAAAATAATTGAAAAAGACTATGAGCCAAACAAGATTGTCGTGTTATAAATTTAACAATAAAATATAATTTTCATATTAAAAATACAAACGTTTCGACTCACATTGAGTCATTTTCAGTACATTGTATGTACGTACATCAAATCGGTCATGGTAAATCTCAAATTTTCGTGGCTAATATAAATGAGCTCTATGTATCCATTTTAATGTGTTCTCTCCTCAATTGCTTTATAGTTATTTAATATCTGAGGAGGAAATAAGCATACCGCTATCATTAATAAAGAAATAAATCGCAATTAAACAGTTTAACAGATATATGTAAAAAAAAAGACTTTAATTGTTTTCCACAATGTTGGCTGACATTTTGTCTTGCTCTTACTGAAACACAATAACATTTGAACGCAACTGAACGCAATCACGTTTTTTCCAATTCACATTAATTACCGACACACATTCGACAAGTACACTGATTCGGCGTTTTTTTTCCGCGAAACGCAGACAATTGCATGATAATCGTAATACAAGGTATGATGTAATCACGTCGACGTAACATCGTCGATTTAAGCGGACACGATTACATCATGATAAAAAGCGAGTTGTAAAACTCGCAAATTAACAAAATAACACGACAATAAAACTGGGCGAGACATCGCGTAATAAAGGAAATTTCTCCGTATGATATGCATTTAGGCATGGAAGATTAAACCTAGAATGTCAAAGAATTAAATAAAAAAATGTTGTTTCACGCAGAATCTCATCTTAATGTTAGTATTAAATGAAAAGCAATTATATGATGCGACGTATCACCTCGTCACTTCCGTTCTTTAGTAATCTTTGCGGGCAATCGCACGGAATGTCATAATGTAAAGCGTAATAAAACCGCTTGTAACGCTTGTATAGCTTTGTAACTGTAATCATCTTTTCTGATCTCTCCGCAAACAGACAAATAAGCCTAGCTTTGCATTTATTATAAAGCTTATATTATATATTAATCTGACAACGTTGTCGTATGTCGAACAGGTAACAAAAGAGTAATCGAAAAGAGTAATCGCCGTCTGGTCTCAAGATTCTTAGATTATTTTATATCCAAATTTCGCTATTACGGTTAATCGACATTCGTGAGAATAATTATTACTTTGCAGTGATTGTGATAATTTTCTGCACTAATCACAATTAATTGCTGCATGTATCAATTCTATTAATTATAAAAATATATTAACGTCGCGTTGTGATTCGATTACAATAAGAATCGCCTTTTATTGTATCTAGCTCACTCGTATCATAAATTTAAGTTAATAAGAGGATACATTTAGCATATAAAAATACATTTAGTATATTTAGATATTTAGTATATTTAGCCGAAAAAAGCATAAGGCAATGGTTTATGTAAAATTTCACGTCGGCGACAAAGTAAACTAAATATTAGAATATACAATATATCATTTATTTGCAAAAAACGATTTCTCTTATTCGAGATATCTGTAATTCAAACTAGCAACGTTTAAACATAAATTGAAAGTTTTTAAATAAATAATTTACTACTTAGATTCTAAAACAAATCTGAATTCTAATTAGGAAATTAATAATCAATTAATTGCGTTTATGCATTAGTAATCAGTAATGTTGTTCTTGTGTATAACGATGTTTACTCGCTTTAAGGTCAAAAGTCACGCTATAGTTATCATTTATATCATATG
>NW_017305375.1:6155024-6156637 GCF_001594115.1 Trachymyrmex septentrionalis
TTATTATTTATATCATATGTACTACAAAATCCGAGGCACACGAAGCGTTTCTCATGATTGTGGCAGCATAGATTCTTATCAATGCGATGATCGCAGACTGCGAATAGGTTAATTAAAGCTTCGTTCAGGATATGGTTAATCAGATGTATAAGAGATGAATGAGAAATCTGCAAGTATAAAGGCCAAAGTTATGCAATTAAAACTAATATACATGTATATTTTAATGGTATATTTGTCTTGATGCATTTTCTTTTCTTGATACATTGCATACTTAAGGCTGAATCTATAGTAAACTATCCAGATGAGAAGAATGTTAATTATAAGATTAATTTAAAGAAAAGTAATTATATTATAAAATTTAATTTAAAAAGAATGTTTATTATATTAAAAGATACCGTAATAGCTGCAACTAGTAGTTACAATATGGATTCTTTAATTAATATGATTGATTCCTGCTTTTAGTTCCTCACTAGATCTTAAGCCTGTTCTACAATGTGCTTTTTCTATTTCTTGCCTTTTATTATTTTTTACATCTTGTCTTTTTGCTTCTTATCTGTTTTTTTTTTGTTTTATATCGTCCGAGGTAAAAGTTAACGAACTTCGAAAAAAACAAAAAATACATAGCAAAAAATACAATTGTTGATAAAACAGCAAAAGGTAAAAAACAAGAAACAGGAAACAAAAAGTACATTGTAGAATAGGCTTAAATGTATAAATGAATTATATTAAAAATAAACTTTACTACAGTTGCAAACTGTTCTACTAAACGTGGCCATAAATTTTATTATAATTTAAAAACTCAAATTTTTACGCGCGGTCGGCGCAGTGAGGCATCGTGAAGATAGCTGCGCAATGGATCCCGTTCAGTCCGCACCTGGCGCGTCGGTCGCATTGCACCGCGCACGGTGATCGGCGCTGGGCGCATTGCGCAGCGATACGCACGTAGCGGTTGTTCGAGTTCGAAGGTGCGGCGCGCGCCGCGGTACGTTAGATACGTACAGTATACAGTCGTAGTCATCGGGTCGTTGCTGATCGTCGCGAAGCAAGATAGCGAGAAACGTGGTGAATGTTCGACTGTCGATGTGATTGGACGTGACTCCCGGTTCTCGGAGTGCGGACGTGCGGACTGTGCGAAGTCGAGCGGGCGCGAGGGTTACGAGCTGCGAGCGAGACGGTTGACGACCAGTGTGCGAGACACTGGCCGCGTAATGCGAACGTTTTCTTCGTAGCGCGTCGCGCCTCGCGTAAGCGTCGCCGTGATCGTCGTCGCGAAGAATCGAACGAGTGCAACGGGAACAGCGATTCGGCGAGCGCTAGGATTTCGCCTTGCCAGCAGCAGAAAGAAGTTCAGGAGGTCACAAAATGTGGAGCCCGACGCATGTTCAAGTGACAGGTAAGCATGCGATATCGTGACGACGGCCGTCATAACTACGGCATGTATCTTCGTCCCTTCCTCTCCTCCCTTTTCGACAGGTGGTCGAATGCGCGGGACGCGCCGCGGAGGAATGCGTGCCGTAACTCGATTGTTGCATAGTGTGTGTGTGTGTGTGTGTGTGTGTGTGTGTGTGTGTGTGTGTGTGTGTGTGTGTGTGTGTGTGTGTGGGTGGGGGGGG
>NW_017305375.1:6156737-6161052 GCF_001594115.1 Trachymyrmex septentrionalis
GTGTGTGTGTGTGTGTGTGTGTGTGTGTGTGTGTGTGTACGAATACGTATAGATGCATGTACTTGTATTACGAGGTTACGTGTCTCTTGCGTTCGTAGAAAACTAGGCGAGCGAAACCCCGCAGCCTCGTCATCGCCGTCGCTCAGGAATGTATCCCAGACTGTTCGAGCCTTGGACTATCGTGAGACGTAGAAAACAGAGCACCTTGTATTTGTCACGCAGTGGATACCTGGACACTTTCCAAGCGCATAATCATGCTGACGTTAAGAAAAGACTTTTAAAGAAAGAGATAATCATGCTTTTCAACAAGAGACACAGATGACACAGTATAACACAGTGAATTAGAGACAGAATCTGGCCAGGAATAGAAAATAATTATTAATTAGCAGTGATTGCAATTATTTTCTATCCATCTATTACTGATCTCTAATTCAGTGGTGATAAAATCTTATGAAAGAGAAAAGTATTATACATATAATTTCTCCCCATATACATATAGATATACATATATACATACACATATATATATATACACACTTATTCTAATTTATATTATCTTACTCTATGATCTTAATTAAAGTTATAGAGCGAAACAGTACAAGTTAGCGTATAGTATATATACATGGAAAAATTATATATATCTTTATCTCTCGACAAAATTGCTTGTGGTTAGATTATAGTATCTCTATAGTGAATCATTACATCCTTGTTGTTTGTCAATATTAAAGATGAAATAATCACTGTGTTACATTATATGTCTCTTGTTGGAAAGCATCGAAGAACGGGTAGAATTTGGTGAATATTGAAAGAAACATATTCTTCTTTCTTGAAAACAAATAGAGCTTTAGTTTAAATAGATAATTTCTTTCCTCCCGACATTCTAATCTTATCGGCAACGTAAATGATACCGCGATTTAACTGAGAATGCACTATGAGGGTGGTCTGGTTTATATCTCTCGTTATCTTAAATTGAAAAAGACGCAAAGAGAGTACATGCGCAATGAGATACCCGCTGCTGTGCGATGTGTCATCATGTCATTGTTGCACCGTGGTGCACGCGAAGATTTAAAGACTGTCTGAGAATGCATCGCTCGGAAAATAATTTTCTCTTTTTTCGTATTGCACGCTCACGTCCGACGTATTACATTTCTTTCGTTTAAGAGTGGTTTCGTTTAAAGGTCTCCTCTATAATGTTGCCAGTTAAATTTGTTTTTCTTACATGAGAAAAAGAATTACATAATCGCATCATGAAATCTTTGTATTCGTTACGCGCCGAATATCAGGACACTTTCCAAGGATAATTATATCGATATTAAAAAGACAATTCTAGAAACTATGTATAAGAGATGTACAAAAATTTGATGAATTTTCAATGGTTTTTTTTTAAATTACAAAATTATAAATCAAAATAAAATTATTGATTCTTTGCCTTAAATTGCACAATTTCCTAAAAGACCAAAGTCCAAAGACAAAAGTGTATCTTGTAGATACTTTCCAAGGATATAATTACACCAACGTTACAAAATTCTAGAAAGAAACAACTATGTACTAAAGTATAGAAACAATTACGTACAAAATTATAGTAAATTTCCATTATTCTGCATGCTTTTTTAGAAAAAATAAAATTATCCATTTTAGAATAGAAATTGTATAGAATTATAGATCAAAATGATAGATTTTCTAAAGTTGGCTTCAAATTTAAATATTCATTCCTTTAATGGCGCAAAAGAGCATTTTATAAAAACGTAAAGAGCGTTTTATGAAAAACATGCTAAGGTAATCTGTCATTGTTGATAATTTGTGAAATAATGTCCCTGGAGACAAATTAATTGAAGAACTATATTATTTATCTTCTTTATTTTTTTTTCTCTCCTTTCTTTTTAAGATTATCGTAAAAGAATCGTAATTTTTTGCATAGTTTGTAACGATTTCTAGTAATAATTTCAATTAATTACAATAGCAATTAAACACGATGCAATCATGCGACTGCATCGTTGTGCTGAAAATAAATTAGCTCGTGGAAATATTCTATTGTAAATTGTAACACCTGACTGATATTGTATTATCTTGCGTGAAAGAATTTATCGTGTGTTAAAATCTACATACCGAAATTTCGAATGGCGAGCATTCGCTCGATATTTCTTGATCATAACATATCCAATGATTCACTTTATGTATTATTATTATTGATGTTACTCGTCGGTTGATTTTTAAAACATACGTATATCTTCTCTAATAATCTAAATTTAATCTCCTTTCTCCTTATCTAATTATTATCTTTCCTCTCGATTCTTTTACGATAATTTAATTTTTAAAGTAATTTATTATAATCTTTCAACCTTTAGTATGCAGTTTGTGAAGTTTTTAATTGGATTACATCGTTCACCACACGAATCGATCATAAGATAAGAACTCTGTTACTAAGAGTGCGGCTTAATTCGCGAAAGCATGCTCGCGTTTTAGAGTACTTGTCTCCTTAATTAGCGCGCGCAAAACTTTTACCTTCGGACGTTGGCAGGTGCCAAATCGAGAGTATCGTGGCTGAGAATTTCCGTTGCAACGGACACATGCACGAGGGCAAGGAAAGCCGGACATCTGTGTTCAAAACGGTGACCTACACCAGGTGCGAATCCGGAAAGTTTCCTCAGGGTGATTCAGAGACATTCTCCCACGGATTAAAATAAATGTTTAAATAAATGTCAAAATAAATGTTTAAAATCCTTATATAAAGGCATGCACAAATCACAATTATGAACAAATTCTTATTTATCATTTTCAGTAGCATGTGCATTATAAAATTGTAACAGAGAAAAGTAAATGATTCTTATGCTATATATCGTATGCATATAATTATACATTCTCGTCTCGCGACTTCTTTGAATGATAAGTTTCCGGTTCTTTCGTATACAAAACAGGCAACGCGAGAAAGTATATTTAGCAGTTATTCGATGCTCCCCTTTCCTTTACATAAAGTATTGTATTTCACAACTAGACTGGATAATCTAAACAACAAAAATCTTTGAATCTTATGTTTACTCAATTCCGATTATTATTATTTGTTTATCCGTAAAACATTTTTACAGAATTTACAGAGTTGATACTGAGAAAAAAAAATTGTTTATAACTAAATTAAGTTTAGTTTGTCTTTATTTCTTTTGATGAAGAATGTATGTATTTAAATCAAACATATTATTATATATCTATTTGACTTAAATACATGAGGAGCAGACTTTCAAAATGCGTTTTGTCTAAAATTTATAATTTTCAGAAAACGAGAAAGATAGAAAGAAATTACGCACATAAGAAAACTACGCACTTTATAGAAAATAACGATATGTCAATCAGTAGGATGTGAAATATTAAACACTAAAAATGTTAAATAAATGCATTTTATTTGTTTTTAGTTAAAAAAAACATAATGCACTTCGAAATGTCTATGTTTTTTCAGCATATAAATTAATGATGAAAAAATGCTTTCTGAACATCTCAGAGTAGCTTACAAGGCATTCATTATGCCATTTCTAACTAAAAAAAACGAAATTTTGGACAAAACGCATTTTGAAAGTCTGCTCCTTATATATATTCTCCAATGAAAAAAATAAAGACATCTTAATTTGGTCAAATTAATTTAGTAAAAAAGTTTTTCTTTTAGTACAAATATTTTTGTAATACAAAATTCCTTCAAGAAAATTCGCGATGGACCCGAGAGATCTAGAAAATCCTTCGAATAAGCTTAAAAAGGATCAGTCAAGAAATGTTGCGTGTCGTCAAATCATCGCAATCCAACCATGAGACGCACGAAGCGTTGAAAAATGCTTCTATCAGACTAAACGGTACTTGACTCTTCGTCTTCGTCATGGCGAGTCAAATCTCAACTCTAATCTGACCGTGAAAGAGGATGCAATGGGAGAGTCAGTTCTCCCGGCTCTTCTCTTTCGGTGCACGAGAAATCGGAAAATATGTTACTTCCTCGTACCTCATACATCTATTACGGTTCATCGCCATTGCGCGTGTGAGAACGAGGAAGTGCCTCCGACAGTTATTCGGTAACGCTTCGTATTACAAGCTAACGGATTACAGTTCGAAGAGAGACAAAGTGCAGTTCTTTCCTTTCTTTTTTATCGCACACATTTATTTCATAATCATTTTACGAGATCTTGCGGATTATGTAAATTCAGATTTCAAGTTCCGCAATGATACATTTGCAAAAGTCAGTGTCATGATTTAATAACTCAATACATATTACTGGTTTAATATCTTCTCAACTTTTTGCTTCAATTCTTTATCATCTTAATATTTTTAGCGCACGTAATAT
>NW_017305375.1:6161152-6176507 GCF_001594115.1 Trachymyrmex septentrionalis
AAATCGTACGGAGCTTCGTAAAAAAATAAATTAAAGGTAAAGATTCGCTCTTTCGAATGATATAAATCGCATTTGTATACAATTTTTATTCCACTCCGTGGAGCTTCGCAAATTTCATAAAAAATTTTGAGGTCTGATCTTCATTTATGTTTGTGTAACTTCATAAAAGCTCCATGAGACCGTTTTTTTAAATAGCGATCCGAAAAGTAGAGGTTTCTATCTGTAAAATGCTTTTTTAAACATCCCGATACGACAATTTTTGTCGAAGTTAAATCTCGAAATTTGCCTACTTTTGCAGAGTGGACAGGTGTTGCGTTAATTTTGTTGCCCAGTGTATATATTTTTATATCTCGATTAAATGCAAAAGAAAAAGTCTTCTGCTAGAAGGGATAACCTTCGTTTGTAATGTGGTGTAATTGCCGGAAAATGTCTGAGAATGTTATAACCGTGTAATTTTATTGTTTAAATTCTGTATTTCGATCAAAGTTTCGCAGAAGTTACACAAAGGCTTAATCAATAAGCCTCTTGATTACAAACTTCACGATGCATCATTTTCATATATTTAGCGGTACATAATTAAATCACATTATATAAAATTCAATCAAATTCGATCGCTTATTATAGAATTCTTAATTTCATATTTTATTTTCGATGTTATAACTTATATATTATTCATTATTAAAGAGATCTAAAATAGAGAAACTAGAATCTAGAACAGGATCTAAAATGCTAACTGAACACTATTTATTTTATTACATACATATTACGTCGTTTGTTATATGAACTATTTAAAAATATTGTTTATACAAATATAAAATGTTTACTATTTGTTATATTTAAATTGATACTTTTCATCTTTATAAATTATGGCGCTAATATTGAAGAAATAAACAACGACATAAAAATGAAGATCATAAAATAATAATTGATTTCTCAGAATCGCGAAAGGGGCGGTAACTGATATATGTATGATATGTGCAACATAGTTTTTTACTCTGATATAAGCGAGAGCGATTATGCACGAAAGCCATATAACGTGAGATTTTCTCGTGCCCACGGGTCATGGAAAGTCGATTGAAAAAAAAAGTAGATGTGCGCGAGAGCTGTTAAAGAAATCTCTGTTTTTACGATGACTTATTGCCTCGATTTTACGACATTAATATTTAAATACAAGCACGCGATATGAAACGATCGAATATGCAGTATTTTTGCACGTTATATCTGCTTATTTACGATTTACTTATGAATAGATTATTTATCTATGAATATATTGTTAATATTAAAAACTCAAATTAATAGATTAATTTAAATCAAAATCTATCTAATTGGCAATTTATTTTGTATTTTAACACGTATTAAATAAAAATAATATAAATTATAGTACGCATAAACGATATACATATTATTTAATATTACTCAGTATATATTCTGCGTTTATTATTAGACTGACATTTAATTTTTATTTGTTTACAGTTCAGAGGGCCAAGGACCTACTAACTAAAGGAAAACACAGTGAGTTATACGATTTTATGTACTATTATAATTTGAATACATTTGAAAATGTTTACTCATCTTGATGAGCCTTTTATTTATGAAAATTTATTTATGAAAATTTATTAAATATATGTAACAAGATATGCGCGCATTAAATATATCATTTATTTAAAATATGTGAAAATTAGATAAATTATAAAAAGCCTTCAATCTCCTTATGCCTAAAGCACCTTGAACACAATATCTTAAAATCTCTCAATAATTCAGCTGTCATCCGTTTTCTCTCATTGACGCGTGCATCATCACGTTTCTTACTTATCTACACGTTATTCATATGTTTGCGCCAATACTGAGTGACCTCGTATTCCGCGGCTATTTTAGGTCATGAATCATCCGGTTTTCGCTGGCAAGGTAATCTGAGTTTGCAAAACAATACGCACAAATTTTCGCACGTTGCCATGTTAATCAAATTCAAATTTCGTTCAAGGCGAAATATATATACATATCTCGTTATTTTTCAGCAGAATTAAAGTAATGCGATCTATCATAAACTTTTATATCATTTTACGCATTAAGAAATTGACGTTCTGCTGAGAATAAATAATTCAGGAAAATATGTCAGGTTTTGTGAGAAAAATTTTTATAAAAATAAGATGCATCACACTCATTTTAATGAACTTAGAGAATACAACAATAAATATAGAAAGTTTATAAGTTATACGAAGTAAAATACTAATCATAAAGTTTGTCATTAAATTTTGTCGCTTTGAAGAAAATTAACATAGGAATTTTACAAAGTGTATTTAGAAATGTTTGATAGGACTTTATTTACAAGTTAGTAATCCAACTGCAACCAATATAATGTGAGCATGTAAGCTGTCTTCTCGACCTAATAATCAGTGTAATTGCGCGACGAGTTAATGACTTCCAATGCTCGTCCGCTATACACACATTGTGACATTACTGCTTTTATTAATCGTAATATAAAATAAGCAAATGCAATGCTGCTAACAAAAAAACATATATTATGGTTAATGATAGGTTTGCATCTGTGGAAAGTCTGTATATAAATTAGAAGCGCGTCATATGTGTCGGATTAAATAACATTTCATTATCTGCAAATGAAAAATAGAATTGAATACTTCAATTCTATTACATCAATTTCTACAGAGTTGAAAAGTGTTACTTTTTCCGTTACTTTTCCGTTACTTTTTATAATAAACATGACATTGCAATTTTTTATAACTAAAATACTAAAATTGTGCCATGGTTAGAAAATTCGACTTTTCCAACCTTAACACAAGCTTAACGTTTAGTTATAAAAAATTGCAACATCAGTATTAAATTGCTTATTATAAAAAGTAATGAAAAAAGTAACGCTTTCCAACTGATTTCTATTTATACCTAAATTAATTTAATTTTATTAGTACGCATCTAATAAATGTGCGCGAATCAGGTAACGCTTTCTTCATTAAAGTTACACCGAAATCGGAACTGAATTTTCTCTTTTTTTAATACGAATAGTAAATAAGCAATCTCTGAAGACGGCATTTCTACAGCCAGATCGAGACAAGACCTATTTTCTTACCAAGTGAGATCTTTAATTCCCGTTACACACATCTCATTAATCTCTTGACCTCGCTCCCGGTCAACACCGATCCTCGCCCACGTCACGAAGCAACACACCAAATTGTGAATGTACGTACGCAGAGACCAACGATTGCTTCGTTACGATCACACTCGGCAAGGAAAAGTACCAGACGTCGGTGAAAGAAAAGGCTACCAAGGACGTGGACTGGCACGAGGAATGCGAGCTGTTGATTCCAGAGCAAGGAAATACCGCGGAAATCGTCCTCACCGCTCTACATCGCAACTTCCTGGGTGTCGACGAATTTCTTGGCACTGTCAGTATACCACTCTCCAGCTTCGACGTATACGAGAGGCCCAGAAATCGATGGTGTGTTTGCGATAACGTTAATTGTAAATTGCGTTTCATGCAAATCTCTCCCACACCTCCCGCCCACAGAAAAATAACTCCGGGAAAGAGAACTCGTTGCGTATTTCTTATCTCATTAATCACTCGCATTCCTTTTGGCATTCTTATAGCGTGATGCTATAATCGACCATTCGGTTTGTGCAGTAATAAGTTTTTGAGATATGGTCAAATATATAATTGAATTTTTTCTTTTAGTATACAGAGTGTTTGGAAATTAGTGATAACACAGAGGCAAAATGGACTAAACTGAGAAGAAAAGTTTTCTACCATTTTGCAATTTTCGCAATAGTTAACAAGATATTAAAATTGCCGAAAATTGGTCTCCAATTATTTTTTACTCAAATACTATCAACTTCACAGAAAAACTACAAGAGACAAAAATTGCTTTCTTCTCTTAGAACTCTAAGAATTTTTTTCAAAATTTTTTCAGAATTTTTTAATATTGTATTGTCTCATGTTAATAAAAATGAAAAAATGCAGTGCTAAAAAATTGATAAAAAATTCTGAAAAAATTCATAGAATTCTATGAGAAAAAACAATTTAGAGGACTTTTTTTCTTAGTTTAGTCCATTCTGCCTCTGTGCGAAAGACTTATTACTAATTTCCAGACACTCTGTATATATAGTAGAGTTTTGTATAATATTTATCTTTATGCTATTCGTTGTTTGCCTCAAAAGATTTGTAACGTTTTATACATTTTTTTTTATTGTTAATAAATGAAAAGATTTTAATTATTGGACTTATTAAGATTTAAAATTTGCTTTATAAGACATATGCACATTTTATCTGTTCTCAATTTGTGATGAAATAAATCCGCTTGTATTAGGTACGCTCTTAACAGTAAACCAGGCAAAGAGAACACGAAGGAGAGAGGCGAGCTCGAAGTGAGGATTGGTTTTATCGTAAAAGCTGGAAGTCTGACCGACCTAAGTAAAAAGGAGCGTCACAAAAGCTCCTTGGGACAATTGTCCACAGCTGCACAAACAATCGGCGGTAGTTTGCTCAGTATCGGCAGTCTTGAAAAACGCAAAGGCCTGAAGAAATTAGCCAAATCAATTGGAAACAAAGTCAAAGGCAAGAGTAAGAATCGGCTCGATGGAAATAATCTGAACGAGAAGGAGGAACGTGAGATCAAAATCACGCGACAAGAACCAGGTGAAGCCGATCCTGGAGTTATCAGTGAGGATGAAGATGAATTCACAGTAAGTAAAAGCAAGCGGTATCGTTATATACTAGCGATATCGTTAATCAAGAGTGAAAGAAAGATTTGATTAGTTTTATTATATTATATTTCTGGTTTACTAAATATAATACACATACACATATTGAAGATATATATAAACGTAACGAATTGGACGAATATTAAAAATAAATCTGTTCAACAGACCTAGATATAATTTTATTAGTTATTTTTTTATCTGTTATAGTTCGATGATTTATCCCATAAAAGTTCGGCCTCATCGCTGAATGCACCCGCGCACCCGGTTAACAGCGGTAATGGCATTTCGAATGGCTCGCAGAGCAATGTCTTCAGCGAGGTGCACACGCCACCGGTGCCAATTAACGCCGCTCCGAGCAAACCACCACGGTTTGCTATGAGCGCGTCCACAACAAATCTGTCAAAGGTCGACAATTTAACGAAGGATGACGAATGGGGTTTAAAACTCTATGGCAAACAGGCGAGCAGCGTGCCTAAAAGGTGAAATGTTTGAAGATGTCTATTTTCAACAGGAATAGGAAAGATATACAAAGATTAGAAAAGAAACCACAATTCATTTTACATTCAATAAATATTTAACAAAATTAAAATTATTATAATAATAAGTATTATAATTATAGTAATAAAAATATGTATAACAAATAGATTGCAATTTTTATGAGTTACACTGAAGATGATTTAATGAAGGTTGAAACGTTTGTATTTTAAATTACATTATAGCGATTATAGCGATCGGATTTGGAATATAGAGGTTAATTTTTAGCAATTAACAACTAGCTTGAATTCGTAGCCTTTCTCCTTTAACAATTTATTTTCTACAAATAGATTTATTAAGTAAAATGTATGAGCATGTCAAACAATGTTGCATGTTGTACTCGTCAGATGGGACAGCAAACCTAAGATTGTGGTAGACGAACCAAAAGATAACAAACGCGACATATCGCCTATTCGTTCGACATCGCCGATCACATCGAGGTTGAAAGATCTTCCGGAACCTCCTAGTCCCGCGCCGAGGGAAATTCTTCATCCAAGGAACAAAGATGAAAAACTCACTGCGAGCAAGGAGAAACTCGTTGTAAACAAAGAGAAATTTGTGAAGGAAGATAAACCGAAGGATAAGAAGGATGAGAAATGTGATCTACGAAATCTCAAAGAGGAAAAACATGTAAAGAAGGACAAGAAAAAAGACAAGGAGAGCAAATTCAAAGACCTTAATGACGAGAATCATTTGTCTTCCGAAAGGATTATTATCGGCGGCGAAGATGCCGTTAAGAGTGCTGCAAATTTTAAAAGTCGCCTGCCGCACGAGGTCCTTAACCAATTCGAAGGAAAATCGAGAGAAGTAAATATCGATGCGTAAAAATGTTTCTTTTTAAGTTTAATTTTTTGTTTAAATTTAAACTCTTATTAGTTTTTTATTAAAAAGGAATATGTAATTATCTTTTTTTTATGAAACAAGTTTTTTATTGTAAAACATTATTTTATTTAATTAAATGTTTTATTTCAATCAAAGCATTTTACTTGCAGGATCTAATAGAACTGGCATTACAACTGCAGACGCAAGTCACGGAGAAGAACAAGAGACTTACCGATCTGGAGGATTATATCGATGCGTTGCTGTTGCGTGTGATCGAATGTTCTCCGCGATTACTTCAAAATCCATATCAGAGGCGATTATCATCTCCTGGAAATCAGTAAATTGATAATTCGTGATGAAGCTTTTTCTATCTCCACTTGGGTATCATTCCCTTTTAATTCCTTAGTAATACATTTACTAGACATGACTGATAAGTCGCAAGTGGCTATTTGTTATTAACATTGTTCTATGTTCTAATTTATTTTCTTTTATGCATTATAACTTGAAGAAAAAGATAACGTTCTTGTAGCAACGTTGCGAAATCTATTTCCTGTATTTATTTATGAGTCCCGCGAGAATATAATCGTAGGACAACCAAGTGTGTGATAACAAGTAAATAATAATTCTTTTATTATCAGAAGCTAGTTATTATCAATACGAACAAAGAATAGGGTGTGGGATGATGCCAGTTGAAAATAATTTACATTTCGTGTAATTCCCTGTCTTCCCAGTAAACAAAACTATCGAAGTTTGTCTCGTTCGCGATTGAGATTTCCGTCCAATTGACATTTACAAGGAAACGTAGCGAACACGGCTGTATTTCTCTTTTTATTGTTATCTGTTATAAACATAGGCTGCGTTCGGGAAGCGCGCTATCAATGCTATTTGTATCATACTATCCTTGTTTCATGTTTAATGGACGAATGAAGATAAAATGACACAAATAGAGCTAATAGCGTTTCTCCGAACCCAGCCAGAGATTTCTATATCTAGACTGTCAACTTCGTCGCCATGTTTGAAGGTAACTTAAGACAGCCCAATGTTTCAAGTTCATGTACTCTCACATATAAATCACACAGATAATCACATAGTATACTCGTAGCACATGTGCATACGTGAACTAAATTAAGGATCAACTCGGAATTAGATTTATTTCTTTTTACATAGGAATCAGCAGTCTAAATATAGAAGTCTGTAATTATAAATTACTTATATCTAAAAACATTTTATAAGGTGAGTAAAAGTTCTAAGATGAATTTTGCGAGATAAATACAGGAAAACACGTGCCTTCCATCTTGTACATGTATGCACTCACATTAAATCGAACCATGCCTTATTAATTAAAACAATGTTTAATTACAAGCATTATTGAATAAAGATGATATATGAATGTTTGATGTGGTACATATGTCGCACAATGAATTCCAAATGTTTAAACTATTATGTGACTTATATTTGAGAGAGAAAAAGAGAGAGAGGGGGAGGGAGGGAGAAAGAGAGAGAGAATATTTATAATTAACAAATAATAAATAAATTTCGAATTTTATATCTCCATTTCGCATATATTTCACGTACTATTGTTTTGATATTAATTTCCATGATGGAAAAATCTTATGTTAATTAACTGATGTAATTTATTTATTGCATTCCAATCGTTTCTAATATCTATTAAAGTTATTGCTTTTCTTTATAAAATAATTGCAATTTTTATAGGGAGGTAGTTCGTTGCATTTGAATAATTTCGAACTTTTATTGCGATTACGAAACAGTGAAACGCGTCGCGTTGAATTGCTTTAAATTTCTCACAATATCGTCCAGAATCTCTTTTGCTGCATGAAATTGTACCTTAATCTCGGATCTACAATAGGTGTTTTAAGCCTTAAGTCGTAAGAAATTGACCAATTACAGTCGAATTTGAAAAGAATAATAATCGACTATGATTCGTTCATTTCTTATGACTTAAGGCTTAGAACTCTATTGTAGACCCGGGATAATTCCTGAATGTGCAGCCCAGGGGCGCGATTTCGTAACTGTCTTTACACGCCTATCGACAGTTTGTCAGTATCGTTGCGCAGATATTTTATATCTATATATTATATATTCGGCCTCACTATGCAAAACTTCTAGAAATGATGTAATATTTATACTTCTGCCGCGCGGCAAAAGTTGGTTTGAGTTCAACTTTTGTCGCGCGGTGGAAATTATATCTATTACTTCCGAGCACACAAGCGAGACGTTAATTGGCTATCGCGTCAACTTTCGCGCAAACGTTGCCGCATTCTGTGTACAGAAGCCAATCCTTTTCGAGAAGAATAGAGGCTCAGTGATCACAATGGGTGCATCCAGAAGCATGACCATGAATGCTCAGTGAGCGGTCATGCTTCTGGATGCATCTATTAATGTAATCTAAAATGCTAATTGGATAATCTAAAACAACATACACCAACAGCAGCGAGCGCTCAATTGTTGAATCCGCTGAACGCAATCAATATGGTTGTACTTAGAAGGAGATATCCAATCAGAATACATATCAGACTGCCAATCAGAAACTCGGAAATCAATGTCGGGGCTCTTTATACAGAGGACTCTAGTGAATTGTAGTTCATGCCATAGTTCGTGCTGGTTTGTATTCGAGACTCTCGAGATTATTCGAGAGGCTCGAAATTCTCGAAAGTTTGCCAAATTGCTCGAAAGTTGCAGGTTGCGGGCATTCGCCAGTTCGGGTCGTCCGAATTTTTCAGATTTATTCGGATTTCGGAATGCATATCTCTACATAACGTGATCGACAGGATAAACCCTTCCGCGTGTCGTGTACGGTTTTAGGACTAACTCGGCCGGCTCACCACGAAGATCGTACAACAATGACAGACGGCACTGGAAACGAGGACTCCGCAGCGTTCGATTCCATATCCGGTAAGCCGTCTATCCTTTGCCGCACGACACCGGTCTTTTGAGGTTATGATTGGTTAGAAGTGTCAAGGAACAGCGGGGTTTTCGGATGACCCCGCGCATTTCGATGGATTTTTAGCTCGATTTGTCTTTTATTACGGTGAAACAATTTCCGATTCACGCAAAGTTCACACAATTTCGTTGAGGTGATCACTTATAAATATTTGAATTTATATTATATGATTCTAATTTTGAATCTGACAGTCTGTGATCTCGTTCACATGTATAACTCATGTTATCAATTTTTTTACAGCTTTTTTTTTTAAATAAGTCTTGAAACCAATTTATTGCAGATCCAGGCAAGACCAACACCAGTACAGCGGGTCCAGTAGTTTTATATTCAACTGCACTGGCATGGCGAACCCAATTCCATCGCAGTCTCACACGAGGCAGTGTCTCGGAATCATCAGATGAAGAGGAAGATCTGTCTCAGTATCAATTTGAGGACGATCTTGAATACCTCAGGTCATTGGATCCAAGAGACTGGAAGGATCAGGACCATTATGCTGTTCTGGGCATAAAAGATCTTAGACATCGAGCAACTGAAGACATTATCAAAAGAGCTTGTATGTAAAGAATGCTTTTTAGGGGAATGTAAACATAAAGCTGATATTAAATTTTTTTCGTACGACAAATTTCTCAAGCCTGTTGGCTGCAGGATAGAAAGATCAGAGAACCTCTCTGTCCTGTCAATTATCAGACTTCATCATACAACATATGTAATATTAATCTAAGAGTCATAGCACAGAAAAATTTAAGCAGTAAGATAATAAGGAAATTAATGTTTGATTTGCTACTGCTTACATTTTTTGTGACTCTAACTCTGATTTGAAATAGACAATTGATTGGCTATATCTAATACATATATTACAGACAAGCTGAAAATATTAAAGCATCATCCTGATAAGCGCAAAGCAATGGGCGAGGAAATCCGACCAGATGACGACTACTTCACATGTATAACTCGTGCCTGGGAAACCCTAGGGAGTCAAGCTAAGAGACGAAGCTACGATAGTGTTGATCCTTATTTTAATGACAATCTTCCAGATGAGAAGGACTGTCGGAACAATTTTTACGAGGTGTTAGGTAAAGCTTTCAAAGAGAACTCACGATGGTCTGTGAAGAAGCCTGTGCCACGATTGGGTGGGCCATTCATGCTACGAGAGAAGGTAGAACAGTTCTACTCGTTCTGGTACGACTTCGATTCCTGGCGCGAGTACTCGTATCTTGACGAGGAAGACAAGGAGAGTGGTCAAGAGTAAGTACGATGAATCACAAGATTTTCTCGAGGAAAATTGTAAAATAGTGTTACAATGAAATTAATTGCAGCCGAGACATGCGGAAATGGATTGAGAAGAAGAATAAAGCTACAAGAGCAAAACGGAAAAAAGAGGAGATGATGCGAATACGCACTTTAGTAGACATGGCTTACAACATAGATCCTAGGATAAAGAAATTCCAGCAAGAGGATAAGGATAAGAAGAATGCCGTGAAGAGGGCAAAGCAGGAGGCAGCAAAGGCTAGACAACAAGAAGAAAAGAGAATAGCATGGGATGCGGCAGAAAAAGAAAGATTAGAGAAAGAGAAAAGAGAATCCGAAGAAAGGGCAAAGCAAGATGCGCTGAAGCAGGAGCGAGAAGTACAAAAGAAGGCGTTGCGCAAAGAAAGAAAGGCGTTTAGAGATTTTTGCAAGGCAAACGATTATTTTGCGAATAGTTCGGAAGAGAGTCTCCGACACATGGAAAGCGTAGAGAAGATCTGTGAACTGTTCAAGCTTGTGCAGCTGGAAGAGGCGATGAAGAATCTTCAGATTAACGGCAGAGCCGCATTCCTGAGCATCGTTAAAGAGGCAGAACGAATAATCGAAGCAGAACGCCGTGTAAATGTCATCAATAACGATGCGAGAAACACGTCTGATAAGCAGACCAAAACTTGTACCGCACCCTGGAACGAAAATGACTTGCAACTTTTAATAAAAGCAGTTAATCTATTTCCTGCTGGTACTAATCAACGTTGGGAGGTGGTAGCAAATTTTATTAACCAACATAGCACTTCCACGAGTGGAGTTACCCGCGATGCCAAGGAAGTTCTGGCAAAGGCCAAAAGTCTACAATCAACTGACTTTAGCAAATCGAGTTTAAAAGAACAGGCGAATAAGAAAGCTTTCGACAATTTCATTGCTGAGAAAAAGAGCAAGGAAGCTATTGAAGAACGAATGCCAGCCGTTACGGAACGTCTAGATCATCCAATTGCGAATGGTGTTGCCGTAGAATCCAAGGAGATGAAAAAAGAATTAGCACCATGGACACCGGGTGAACAAAAACTCTTGGAACAAGCACTGAAAACCTATCCGACAACGGTTTCAGACAGATGGGATCAGATCGCGGCGTGTATACCCACTAGAACGAAAAAGGAATGTATGAAAAGATATAAGGTAGGCCTAAAAAAAAATATTATATAATCTATATTATTATAGAGTCACATAATACAAGTATATCTTGAGTTTTACATAATAGATATTAAATTAAACATTGTTATGCTTGCATAAAGTTTTTTTTTGTAAAATGAAAAGAAGAAAACGCAATATTTGAAATAATTAAATAATTTAATATTGAGTATTAAGTATGTATTAAATATAGTTATAAGAATAATAAATTGAGCTGCAATGCTATGCTTGTTTGTCTTTATTGCAGGAACTGGTTGAGCTCGTGAAGGCGAAGAAAGCGGCGCAGATGATAAAATAATATTAACTGCACGCTAAGCTCGAAATTTTCTTCTAACTTATTGAACTCTAATTCAATTTCTCGATTCCGAAGCAACAGTCATTTCGTTCCTCGAAATGGAATTCTTCCCTAGAGAATTATAAATGAAAATTAAGACTGGAGGACAAGAACTTAGCTTACTTATTGAATGCCAGTTCGCGTGTATACTTGTGCCTTGTTATAGCTGATACGTGCACAAATTAGTCGCACGGCATACCAAAAAATTCGACGTACTTTGTTCAGTCGATTTCGCGACGTTTTATTTCTAAACGTTGTACACTTTGAAGGTACCTTTAAAACTGTGCTTCTACCCGACCATTACTTCCATGAAGATGAAGCTTATGATCTAGAAGAACTTCTGTGTATAGTTTTTTTGGCAACATGAATTTTTGCGGCCGACCTACACTTCATATTGTAAGTACTGTAAAATATAAGAAGAGCTGCTGTCACCGAAGAAAGGCAATGGGCAGAGGAGAACGACGGACTTTATAAATAAACGAGAATGTTTTGAAAGATGCCCATTGAATAAAATTGCTCATCGATAAGTGTTCCCGTAATCCTATTCTGTGAGTACTGATCCTTTTTTATCCTGTTTATATGAATCCTTTATTTGCTATAATTATATGAACATTTTGAATGGAAGTATTATTTAATCCCAAGTGAAGAAACATATTATTGCTAAATTTGTGAAATATTTTTCTTGCGTTTTTATCTTGATTTATGAAAATAACTTCTGTAATATATTTGTGAATATTTTATAAATCTGACCTATTCTCTCTATACAAGATATTTGATAAGTAACGATAAAACTCTCGCATAAAGGTAGAGCAGACTAAACTGAGTCGAAAAGTCCTCTACCATTTTGCATTTTTGTAATTAACAAGATATCAATTATTAAATATCATCAAACATTAGTTTTCAATAATTTTTTACTCAAGTACTATCAACTTTATAGAAAAATAGAAAGAGACAAAAATTATTTATTTTCTTCTCATAAAACTTTAAGAATTTTTTCAGAATTTTTATATTAACTTTTTAATACTGCATTTTCTTATTGACAACTATTTTTCTAACATGACAAAATGCGGTACTAAAAAATTCTGAAAAAATTCTCTTCTCTTTGAGAAGAAAATAAACAATTTTTGTCACTTGCTATTTTTCTATAAAGTTGATAGTACTTGAGTAAAAAATTGAAAACCAATATTTGGCGATTTTTAGTAATTAATATCTTGTTAATTATTGCGAAAATTGTAAAATGATATAGGACTTCTCGACTCAGTTCAGTTCGCTCTACCCCTATGCGAGAGTTTTATCGTTACTTATCAAACATCCTGTATACATATCGCTAAAAAAAAAAAAATTATTTTTCGAAGGCAATAAGATGCGAAATGATAGGATTTCGTGAAGAAATCTCATTTTAGTCACCGTTCAATTTTATTTCCTATTTTTCTCACTTCATATTTCATAACATTCCAAGTTTAGAATATTCCATATTGAAACACACGGCATTACGCACTGCTCTAAACTTACGTGAAATATAATTAAGATGCATCCTTTGACAAATCTATAGTTGTCTGTACGCCACTATAATCTAACATAGTAGATGAATATAATTATTGTGCACTTTGTTTCCATTATCACGCACGCTAAACGCCATCTCTTTTATTGAGAAATTTTGCGTCTTTTATCGCACTATATCCGACGTTACTATTATTATTAATATTTACAATTAATATTAATTTCTACTATTAATATCATTTTATTTGAACGACTCGAGCATTATTTGTAACAAATAGATCGAAAAACAATCTTAATACAGTAGAAATACGTGATTGGTCCTGCTGAACCTTATATCTTCAGCTCTCCGCGCATTTTATGAAAACGTACACATTTATATATGTATATCATACAGAATACTCTATTAAGCAAAAAATATTTTGGGGCAAATTTCATGTCGGCTTCCTTTTTAAATTTCTCTCGGCTGACTGGAATTATATTTTTTTCCAATCGATTCATAATTTTTCTTTTGCTTTTAACTATACTATTCTCGACCGTTCCTCCCTGATCATTTTTCAGTCTCACGAAAATATTGGAAAATATTGGTCTTTCTATACGCGATATTATACGATATTTACGATAAACTTCGTAATAATATACGACATATACATATACTTTTTTTTCGCATTATCGGTTTATTATAACTTATTGTAAACGGAACTTAACACGTTTCGTTGTAAATTTTGTTCCATTGTAAAACGGTATAAAAACAGCCAAAGATTATGTTATTAGAACGTTGAAAAATTGACTATTCTATTGCACACAAATGAAGCTACGTCCATTTCGCAAGCAAAATAGTCTTTTTTCAATTTTAAATCACGAATAATCTGTCTGTCATTTATTTTCACCATTTAATCGTCAGATGATGATCTTGTCCAAGAATCCAACGCCGATATCTTTTCTCTTCCTGAAAACTTTATTAACACTAGAACTAGCGAGGATTAATTACCTGTTTCTACTATTTAAATATATAGGATATTCCAAAATATGTAATCGCCAAATATTTTATGGCCAAGAGTGAACTAAACTGACTTGAAAAGTCTCCTCTACCATTTTGCAATTTTCGCAATAGTTAATAACATATTAATTATTAAAAATTACTCGAAAATTGATTTTTAATCATTTTTTACTTAAATACTATCTTACGTATTCTAAATATTCTTATTTTCCCAATTTATAATTTTATTTTTCTTATTTTTACTAACATGAGAAAATACGGTATTAAAAAATTCTTAGAGTTCTATGAGAAGAAAATAAACAATTTTATTCTTCTTGCAGTTTTTCTGTAAAGTTGATAGTATTTGAGTAAAAAATTATTGAAGATCAATTTTCGACAATTTTTAGTAATTAATATTTTGTTAATTATTGCGAAAATTGCAAAATGCTACCATTTCTCGTAGAGGACTTTTCGACTAAATTCAGTCCGCTCCTGCCCATAAAATATTTGGTGATTATTTTGGAACACCCTCTATATATCACTTTGAAAAAAAGGATGAATAAGAAAAATAAATTTAATCATTTACATATTGCAACAAAAGTCATGGAAAATGCACTGTTGTAAATTTGATAAAACAAATTATTTTGACTGCTTTGGTTGTTCTAGTGTTAAATCCTAGCAAAATATACACGTATATGCGTATATGTATGTATACGTAGATTATGAACGAAAAAGATCGATTGCACGGGGTTTTAATTACTATGACAATTTTTATTCAGACATCATAAGATATAAACAGACTTCGGATTTTTAAACATTAGTGGTTCTGGACCGTGTGGCGCTCTATTTACTTTTTTTTATTTTTGTATTTTGTATCTCTTCCGTCTGCGAGAGACGAGAGGAAACAGACGGCGATCTATATTACTTTACAGAGCGTAAAAAATTCTACTTGTGGTCATGTTTACGGACCCGTAGTCTCTGTAATTTACACTTACTGCTTTTGCATCATCCAACTCTTCTCTAAAAATTTGGCATATGTATGTGTGTGTGTGTGTGTGTGTATGTATATATATATATATATATA
>NW_017305375.1:6176520-6197192 GCF_001594115.1 Trachymyrmex septentrionalis
TATATATATATATATATATATATATATATATACACTATGTGTTTCGTAATAACGGTTTCGCGTTATCATTTCCAATAAAGAAAGAGAATAATTATAAAAAGAAGGGAGGCATAATCAAGTGAAATTAATATATAGAGCGTCAAACGTGAGACATGTAACGCAATCGATTAAAGAGATAATATCAAAGATAAGGGAAAGAAATGTTCGATTATTCATACATCGAGCGATCTACAAGTCATCAATACAAGCAAAGAGCTCTTGGACTTATAGAGAGAGAGCGTTAAGGATAAAGCAAAATAATATACAAAAGAAGCGTAAAGAAAATAGGAAAATAGATTGGCGAGTTATACGTAGGAAAATTCGCGAAGAGATGTGCGTGAGAGAGTGGAGTTTGCATTGGTCGTAGACAAGCCGAAAGGCTGCCGAGGAACGTGGTTCTGAAAGTATTCAAACTAGCAGTCCGTAGTAATCCATGTATAACAATAAACCGATTTGTCAATCGCCTAGCATTCGCCCTAAATCGACGAAACTCTGATCTGAGGTCTCTTCCATTAAATATTATAATTCTAATTAGTTCTACACGTTCTCTCCACGTTGTATTATCTTTCTTTTTTACGATTCGACATAGTATACAAATGGGAAAAATCGAAGCATTACGCGACAAATCTCCAGAACCACGCCGATTGACGAGTACTTATAAAATTTACGAGAGCTTAAAAATTTGTCAACGTCTATAAGTTAACATTTACGTAGTTAGCTTCAGTGTCCATGCAACCTCCGGTTTTCAATCTCACGTTTCTGCGTACCTCAAAGTCACTCGAATGATGCACTCATCAATCAATAACGCGATTTCTATTTGTTGTAATCGGAGATTGCATTGCTGCGGCTGCTGCGGTTCTCTGTCGGCTGCATTCATTTACGAGTGAACTTTATGTGTGAAAGAGAGGACCCGCGCTATTTCCAAACGATTTATTCCAAAAATTTCGCACGAAGGCGCGATAAGTTATCTAGAGCAATTTTTCGCTTATATCCTTTTCTAATACATTACAATTATTTCCATAAAATTATTATAACATTACATTTAATATACATTTCATTATTGTATATTAAAAACCGATTAATTTTAAATCGTTTTATGATTTTTATTTCGATTGATTTAATTCCGTCTTTAATTGGTCTTTTAATTCCGACTTTTGCTCAACGTTATAAATTTTCGAGAGCTAGCAAACTTTGATTACTATCATTAGTTTCTCACAATATAACAGAATATTTTCGAGGTCAAATGTTAGCTGATTGGAGTGAAACTTTTTAGTTAGCTCGCGTGGTTAATTAAAAATTACCGGTAAATCTCTCGTAAACAACGCGAGTCCCCCGGAGATGAGAATGTCGAGAATATCTATGAAGTGGCTTTTTATAAAGCTCTCCGTATTGTTGAGTATGCACTTGAATGGGTGTCATCGTGGATTGAAATAGATAGAGAGAGAGAGAAAGAGGAGAGAGAGAGAGAGAGAAAGAGATTCGTGATTCAGATCTTGCATGTTCGATCGTCGTCACATCCGAGTTTACATTTTACATAATAAAAATCATATATCGCGTGACCATATTATTTCTTTAAGAGGAAAAAGGTCCGTGTATGTCCCATCTACTTACCCCGTTCCTATTACACCCTTGCCCCGCTATTCTCGTTTTGTATAGAGATTGCCATCTAGAGATATATATTTATATATATATTAATATAATAATCTCGAATCTCTCGCAGCGCTAGTTTATCGGCCATTCATCCTCACGTATCTCAACGGAAATATACGCGCACAACGGTGTTATGTACACAATTACAAATATGAATAATATCTATATATCGTCACAACATGTCATCAATAGTGTACAACACACTCGATTCGCAGCTCTCTCTTCTCGCGCAATAATAATTCGCAATAATAATCGTTTACTTTGTCTAAGTTGATAAAAGTCTTTCTCTGGTCCAAGAGAAGTTATAGATACTTAGGCACTTGTTATCTCGTCTAGAATCCATATACGTATGAATCATGAGTTGTAATTATCGTGCTAGTAACCGGTAATAATCGGAATAAGGATAACGAGAGTAATAATGAGAACAATAAGAGCGATCATCCGCCGACCGTGTTTTTCATCCTATCTTAACTCTTTACGATTCGAATTTTTTTATTTTAACACTTTTTTTTATTTAACTTCTTCGTATTGCTTACCTGTCTGTATAGAAGAGAGATTTTTACTGTCCAATAGGAAATTATGGTGAGATAAAAAGTTATTACGATTATCAGAATACTCTTATAAGATAATAATAAATATTCTACGAAGCATCGTAAAAAGTTAAAATAGATGACGAGTTTTGAAAAAGAAAACATTTTAGATCGCTGTAAAAATAGACGAATTAAGATAATTGAGAAAAATTCATTTTTATAAGATTTGACTTAATCTTTAACATGAGAAGTTTTAAATATTCATAATTCCAGATGTTTCTGTATTTCTCTTTTTAATACTGATGCGAAATTTACTTTAATATTATATCTTTTAATCCTGAGAGAGGAATTTACTTTCTGAATTTCTAATTTATTGTTTCCAGACGCTTTTTATATAGATTAAATTATATAAAATTTACTATTTAAATTTATATTATTTCAAGAATTTTTTAATCAATCATTAAAATTGATGAGAAGTTTCGTAGAACAATATTCCTATTACTTTCATTTTAATTCGTCTATTTTCTATATGTGGAGTACACGCGGCATTCGCCGTATCTTCCTTGATCAGAAAGAATCGAATCAAAAACGAAGATTAACGTTAAATTAAAACAACGGCAAATTTCTATAAGATTGTTTACTAGAGAAATAAACTCAATCCCGTTAGGAGTCCAGGTCCCGGGATGTTCCGTCGATTTTAATCTCGCGATCGTTCGACATTCAAAAAATGAAGCTCCGCGCCGCGATGATTCCTTAAATCATTCCGATCATCCGTCGCGGCGAAAATACATCTTAAAAGTCTATATATTCTTGTGCCTAAACGAACAGCAACTTGCTTTGCTCTATCATAACTCGCACGCATCTCGCCCGAGATATCGTGTCAAGTTAGCGAGCGATTCGCATGACTCAAAAATGTCGGATAAACACGCGCGTTCGGTTAGAAAATATTTGCTCGAACGAAAATACGCGTTCATTGGCGTATCACGGGATGAACATCTCGACATCGAGCGGCCGCCCTTCATCACGATTTTGGCCCGCTTTTTCCTAGACTAAACCAGCGTTTTGTCGAGTGACACCTCTCAATCCGCCACCTAACTACAACTATACATATTCCGAACAATTTATAAAGCGTCCTCAGTGCTTTTCGAGCAACAACAACAACGGCGATTAAACCCCGTGCGGTCTGAATCCATCGAACTCACGCGATCGATTCAGATCCTGACGAGGAGGTCACGATGATTCTTCGCAGTTACTTCATGTTAACTGGCGGTCTTTCGGCGACTACTCCCAATGAGGGGGAGTAAGAATTTTCGGGTTACGTGGACGATGTTCGCGTCGCAGCGAGCTTCTCGTCCTGCTAGGACGGCGATTGTCGCTGTTGCTGTTGTTGCCGGTTACTGCTGCGACGGTAGCTGGAAGAGTGCAGCTGGCGATAGACTGGCTGACTCGGTGGCTGTTCCTGTAACGGTTGGTAACCGATGCCGGTTGTGGTCTGTTGCTGGGTGCTCCACGGCTGCAGCTGTTGCTGCTCCGCGCCCTGCTGTAACTCATAAGTCAACGACTGACCATGTCGCTCCTGAAGGAGCAGCTGGTGAGCTGCCTGATCCATCTCCTCGCGCGTCATGTCCAACGCCTCTTGCATCTCACGCGACGTGTACCGTACGAAATCCGGATCACAGAATTTGCCCAGACCTTGTTCCACCAGGACCTGAAAAACGTATTCACGATGCAACGTTATTGGAAAATTGCTTTATTATTTTGAAGTTTCGATTTTTATCTTTTTCTATGATATATTAGGTTGTTCGGAAAGTAATTTCGTTTTTTCTTATGAAAATGAAAGACGATTTTCAATCAGACGCGTTTCAAATGATCATGAACGGTCGAATTCGATAAATTTAATCTCTCAGCGATCTCACGAGTTGTTATTCGCCGGTTTGCATCAATTAATGCCTTTATTGTGTCTTCATTATCTTCAACTGGCCTTCCAGAACGTGGTGCATCTTCAACATCAAAATTGCCGGATCGAAATTTTGCAAACCAGTTTTGGCACTGGCGTTCTGTCAATACATCTTCTCCATACACATCGGATAATTTTTTTCTTGCTTGAACAGCATTTTTACCTTTTCGATAGTAAAAAAGTAAAATATACCGAAAATGCTGCTTTTCACTTTCCATATTTGATAGGGCACCAACCAAAAACTACTGCGTAGAATCAATCGAACTTTTTTCACAAGCAAGCCTTGCTATATCAGCTGTCAAAATATATAATGATTATGCGTCTTAAGTGTGAAGTTGGCTGTGAAAAAATACAATTAAGTCCTCTGTTGGGAAAAAAACGAAATTACTTTCCGAACAACCCAATAGGTGAGTCAATAATTAACCTTTATTTTTTTCCTTTAAAGAATCAAGATACAGTTAAAGTTACTTATTGACTTATCCTTTATCCTTATCCTTTAGTCTGAAACTCACCCGTCCAACGAGGCTCTCCGCGCTTCCAATGACCTCAAAGTTCGGCTTCCGGTCCGCAGGACTGCCGGGCATACTGTGGGACAGGCGCTCTGCGCCGACGCTTCCATTACTCTCTCTGGCCCAGGAAACTGACGAACGAGGAGAGGCGTCAGAGTGTTAGCTCGAATAAGTCACACCCTGCCTCCTTTCGATTTACTTTTGCCGAAAGGCCATTTGCATTAGCGAGCATAGCACACATAAACTGATTTAATGACACACGAGTACTTCTTTCAAGCTTTATGAAATTATTAGTATTAGGTGTGTTAATCGAATTGCAGTTAAGAATAAAGCATTAGGTAACAAGACTGTTAGGAGATTAGTTTGAAAGCTTAGACAGAACGCGTGCTTCGAGCAGCGGTTGACCACCTGAGCAACGTATCCACGTCTCTCTTCGTATATTTTTTGCGTCGATCCCTCTCGGGAAATGCTTTTGTCATGCAGGGGTTGTTCGAATGAAAAATGATTGTATCTTACACGTCAAGCTGTCTGCTTTTGTAGATTTTACATGTTAGATCCATTCGATTTTCATTCGAGAAAATTATTTTTACTGCTTTATAATGATTTTACACCAAATAAAATTTTAATTGCTAATTACTTATTCTTTGGGAAGAAATAATATTTAATAATTCTGTGCTTTTTTTATGAAAATGATAGATATTTTAAATTATCAGGGAGAATTGCAGAGATAATTGAAGCGTAAATAAAAAAAAAATGAATAATATAATCTTGAACAAATGAAATAAGAGAATTATTGCTCATACATTGTTATTGATCTTTTGCGATCGATAGTTTTTAAATATTAAATATTTAATTTTTGTCCTAACTTTTTGTTAAAATATTGCCTGACATAATAAATTCATTACGTAGTTACTTTATTACTTTACAAAAGTATAAAACAGTAAATCATAACTATGCTTATATATTATAATTATAATTTTTTCATTTATCTAAAAGATAACTTACGACATATTAGTTATTTGAAAAAATAAAGTGTTGGACGATATACTGTAAAAACGTAAATTATAAATAATTTTAATCGTTTGAAAAAGTAATTGATATCGTAGTATATCTATACATATATACGATCGCAAAAGATTTTATTCGCGTGCTTTAGTCACCTCTGCCGTGGTAGGATGACGCTCGGTGTGACAAGCAGGAGGCGCAGACGCGCCATTGTCGCGAATCGACATCGGCGAGAAAGCCGGCCACGGCGATCGCTTGGTTCTGTGCCATTTTAAGGCCATTGGCGACGGTGCGCGTGCCAGGGCCTGACGACGAAGCGGCACCGGCCGTGGCGGCTGCAGCGGCTTCATCCCGTGACCGGAAGCTCGCTGGAGCCGACTTGCCACCGGCGGTCGCAGCATCATGACGGGCCTTAGCCCGGCGCTTCGACGACCGGCCGCCCAGCACGGTGACATGGGGTTTCCCTGTCGTGCCCCGCGCCACGCCACCCTCCGAGTGCGGGTTCCACTTGCCGGAATCGCTCGATCCGCTTCCGGTTGACGTGTCCTCGTCGTCACAGTCGTCTATGGCTGCGTGCGAGGACACGGTGACGTTTATCAATGGGAAACAATGCCTAATCACGCCTATTTTTCGCAAGTCAGTCTTACCGTGCTGGCAAACGCGGCGAAATTTTATTGAATAAAGTTAAAAAAGAACGAGAAACAAAACGTTCAATATATAAATACAGTCTTAATTTAATATGCTGTTAATTTTGTTTATATTTTATTAGATAATTGTCTATTGTACGTATGTTTCATCTTTCTATAATTATTCATTTATTTTTACGTAACACCAATATTTACAATAATTTTAATAATAATTTCCAATCTTTCAATATTCTATTTGTATTAAATATCCAAGAGAGAAAATTTAGTTTTATAAAATTTATATATTGAAATTTATATTTAAATTGATTAACTGGAAAGTGAAGCTAAGAGGTCAGTAGGTTCCTTCGCCAGCACAGCAACAGGACTTTGCGACTCACTAGTGTCCATTTCCATCAATATATTTAGATTAGCTTTAATTTCAATTTAATTTACTCTTTATCTTTTTCTAATTCTTAGAAGAAGATAGAAAAAGTACTCTCTAAAACTCTTTGAGTAAATTATTACTCTGAAGAGTGAAATCTCACTCTTAAAGATCGAAAATTGAGCCACTGTTTTTCAAGACTGGAATTCAATTTTCATTCCTTAGAGTGATATTCAACTCCAAAGAATTTAAAGACTTGAACCGAGATTAAAGTTAATCCACATTAGTAGAAATGAACATAAACTGGCATTCCCGTACCGTGATTGCTCCAGACTGCGCAATCGACGCAGCAGCCTCGCGACGCGTAGGTATAATAACAGTTCGTCCCGTTTGACGAGGAAGCGGGGCTTGAGCTCGTCGCGGTGGTCGAGGTGTTCGCGCTCGTGGTACACGACGCGGTGATCGTCGTCGTCGCGACGCTCGACCCGCTCGTCGTGCCGGCCGCCGCAGATGCTGCTGCGGTGGCTGCCGTCGCTGCCGTTGCTGCCGCTGTGACGGCAGGGGTGTGCACGGCGCCGACGGTGCCGATGATCGGAGTGCCGGTGGACGAGGACGGTGCGTTCCGTCGCGGTGGAGGCGTGGGTGGCGTCAACTGCCGCTCGATTCCGTCCTGAAGACTGCACGAGCGTGCACACGCACACGCGGGATAGGACGGCGAAGGAAGAAAAGAAAAGCGTAACAGCCGTTCTTAGTACGTTAATGCATGTACATATGGCAGATCCATGAACCTCCGAAAAAAGCCTCGAGATATTTTACTTAAAATAACAGAGAGACGCTCTAAGTGGAAATCTGAAATACCGTAGGGGAAATTTGCCATCTGAAAGAACACAAACATTAGATATCTTCATCAAACTTTTTAATTTGAGATGATAAATAACGGTTGTCTCTTTAATATGGAAAACATTTTCTTCCTCTTCTCATCTCAGATCTCTCTTTTATTATTTATCTCACTTTTTGTATTAGATTTAATCGTTCAAGATTTCGTAAGAAAAAATATACTATGAGATAGGTATGTGTTATATGTTTAATCAAAAATAATTGAAATTAATTTTTTAAATAGTATAAAAAAATTAATATGTATTTTTTTAGAGGTGTGCGAGGAACCCGAAAATATGTAGAATTCGATGATCTAGACGGGTCGGGAAGACATCGGGTCGAGTTGAGTCGGATCTCGAAAATTTCGAGATTCTTGAAAATATCGGGATTCTCGAAAATGTTTGGAATTCTCAACGGAGTCGAGATTCCCGAAAATGTCCGGGATTCCCGAGGGAGTTGAGATTCTCGATAAAAAGTCGAGATTCCCGAAAGAATTTATATTCCCGAAAATTTCGACAACCTGATTGCTACTTATAAGAGTCGCTTTAACGAATCTTAACGACAGATTCTATATTTGTGCTTGATGATTATAATTACAAAAACAATTACAAAATTTTTATTAAAACGAGTCTCGAAACGGTAATCGAATTTTCAGGAAAAGTGACAGACTCAAGAATATTGAATCCATCGGGAATCTCGATTCTTTCGAGAAACCCAACTCTACCGGGAATCCGGAAAGCTTCGGGAACCCGACCCGATCCCGATAAAAATTCCCGTCCCGATTCGACCCGATCTATTCGCGTTCTCGCACACCTCTAATATTTTTGTTATAAATCGGCCTAAGAGTTATGTTTTCATCGAGGCATTTGGAGGCGTTTAACAAGCATTATCATCAATATGTAGCGATAATCTACGATTAGTAGTACAAACAACATGCGATCAGCCGGACATAAATGTTATCACGGGCGGGACCCAAACGCATTCTTTTTGCATTTTGAAATACATGTGCGACCCACACGTCTAATTATCCTCGCAACTTTGCAAAATCAACTCCCGTTTAATCAGTTTTTACATGAATATCATGTTATTTTTTGTAAAAACGTAGTTGAACGGGGCGTAATTAATGAAAGACACATGCAGCCGCGCAGAGCAAGCAATGCGACTTAACAAAAAAAAAAAAAAAAAAAAGAAAAGATGGAAAGCCAGCTACTGATCGCCCTAACTTGTCTTACCATATTCGCTATTGGGATGGAGATAGTTACCGCTACCCGATCCACTGAAACGGTACGATAGTAAACAGAAAAGCGAAAGGGATAATGAGAGATGATACGAATCGATCCGCTCTAAGAGACGAAATAATTCGACGCATGTAGGAAAATTTAGCTAAAGGTCATCTAAAAATATTGAGGATTCAAATTTATCATTGACAAATAAATTACAATATCGATGAATCGCATCGTCCATTTTTTATCATTTTATATTATTACGCGTCTAACAAAAGAGAAAATAAAACGTGACGTAACGTTCTATCTCGACTGTGTAAATTTACGGGATTATTTCCTATAATGAACCAATTAAAAAGTCAAATTGATGAACGTCTTGCATGCACCATTACGTGATAAAAATCGAAAAATAGAAAAAAATAAAATCTTTATGAGAAATAATAACTATCGATTACATACGGATATAATAATTCTAACAAAAACAGGACACTCCCTTATTAATTTATCGCTCGCTCTGTACACGCTCTGTACTTACTCGACCACTTTGTAAGACGTTTGTTGCGCCGGATTACCGAAGACAGCGAGCGGTCTTAAAGGTATATTCTCTTCGACTGCCAGTCGCAAATCAGTTCCCAACTGATTCATCGCGCCGTCACTTAAACCACTATAGAATTATTTTTTTATACATCAATTCATAATTCGTAATTAATATAATTAAACTAGCATTATTTAATAAATTAATAACTTTTATTACAGGCATTAGAAAGAATACAAACAATGCTCTTTAGATTAAATTTTAATATTCATGATCGAATATAAAAATGTAAAGCTATAAAGATTAATGCCCGTGTCTACCGATGTAGATTATTTTAACTTTGATTCAACTTACTTTTTATCTTTTTCTAATATTTGAAAATAGAAAAGCTGAAGAGTTATAGTTGAATCAAGATTAAAATTAAACTACATTGATAGAAACGGACAATAAAGTGTTCAAAAAATTTTGCAAATGTCTAAAATGATTTAATAATAGATAGAAACATTCGGAATTGTAAAGAAAAATTATTGAAGAATTTAATTTTCATTTTTCTGACGCGCCTAATCTATATCAATTAAAATATGTGAAAAATTACCCTGCTATATTTGGCACAATTTGCTGAGCGATTTGTCTGGTGACATCCGAGACGGCGGTTCTCCGTAACGAGGCATACGGTAGAAAATCTATGGAATTGGTCGGAGAAGCCTGCAGGAAAGTTTACGATTAGAACAATCGACAGGAATTGTATTCTACACCAAAATTAAAACATTACGTGCCTTCGCAGCGGTAGAATTAACCTTCAGCGATTTCGCTCTATGAAAGTGGTGTCCTTTTCGCATGCTGGACCATACGCTGCCAAAGAGCGAGTGATTTCTCTAAAAATATTAAATAATTGCATAATATGTAGAAGTTACTATTCAATTACATTAATAAGTTTCTCGGGAGATAATATATAAAAAGACCGCCGTCTCACCCTGTGCATAGGTTCCGGATTGTCGTCGAGGAGTTCTTCTAAATTACCGGAAATCGCGCGTTTTAATTCGGGGCCAGCTTCGTGTAACGTTCTCAATCCGGCCTTTTAAAATGTAATTACATATAGCAAATAATATTATATGTGAAATATCCAAGTGTGATCCTAAGTTACTTATTTTAAGTATATCAATTTCTTTTAAATTCAATAAAAAACTTACTTGAAGAGTCACAGTGTTGTGACAATCTCTATCACCGTCCTTCATTTCCTGTTCTTTACGTTTCTTGAATCGACGGAAATAGTCCTGAATGAGGAAGGTCGCGTAAAATTTGCCGACCGTCACCTCGTCGTCCACTGGAAAGATCGATTCGAAGTGTAAATTTAATTTCGTGAAAGAAAATCAATTTTACGGTGGAAAAACGCTTACCTCCAGGTGGTGGTACAACTTGATCTAAAAGCTTTGGACTAGTCCTCTTCCAGATCTTCTTGATTACCGCCCTGAGTTCGGCATTTGCGTCGTCAATGTTGCCCTCCGTCTTTATTCTTAGTGAAGTCCTCACGACGGCAAATAAAGTCGCGTTGAACAATACAGTGCCGTCACTGTTCAGCGGCATGTTCATTGAGACGAGTCTCTGAATTTTTAATTTCAAGATTAGATATGATTTCGTTAATTTAAATTTTACTTTGAATTACACATCATTCTCTTTCTTTGTTCGTTAAATACGAATTATAATTATACAAATTTTAACGTGTCCTTTATTAAAATTTATATAATTATGATTATGATATTATTAGTTTCATTTACTAACCTTGCAAGCTACCCTATGGGGACACAACTTTCCGAAACCCAAGGGTGGCGATATTTTTCTTAGTAACGTTACCACGTCGAGATGTTTAATTCGACCCTTAGCGTCGGGATCATACTCGGACCACAGGCGAATAAACTCGTCCAAGTGGTGCGGCCCGAGAATCGACCAGTCTCTCGTTAAGTAGTCGAAATTGTCCATAATAACGGCGACGAAAAGGTTAATGATCTGTTTTATCACGAGATACACATATTAAATTTTGAAGCTCTTCCTCAATCGAAAATCAGTGCTGAGATTTACTTGCATGAGAATTTACACGCGAGTTGGTGAAGTAAGGAGCAGGAACCAAGCTGAAAATCGGCCGAAATGTGCAAATAGGGAAAGTGAGGGAATTGTGCGCAGCGGGTAATTGTGCGCATCCTGGTTTGGTACTTTTTCAATAGATGAAGACATCATTTCAATAGATGAAGACACTGTGGTAAAATTTTTACGCAGATGGTCATCCTTTTAAGATATAAGTACAAAAGATACGACGTAAATACATTGCTAGCTAGAGAAATACAAAAAAGTGAAATCACATCTTTTCTTGTTATTTTAGGAAATTCAGAAAATAAAAGGTGGTAAGTCCGTATTTTTAATTTGTTTGTTTAAAGTTGTATACGTTAAATTAAAATACATTAATATCATCTTTTCAGCATCTTTTCAGCTGTTATTTATTAAGTTTGGTTAGGAACTGTTGAAGTAATCGTATTTCATGTCGAGTCAGGTCGCGGCGGGGAAATGTGCGTAAACATTTTGAAATGCGCACAATTACTCATCTTCTATACTGTATGACTAACACTAATTTGTTTCGTTTCTTCTTGGCATTATTATTTTATTTTACCATTTATTTTGCCAAAGTGCCTATATGTGCATTATTATTATTATTATATTAATTTTGTATTTTTTCTCAATATATATAATATATATTTAAAATATATTTAATTTATATATAATTAATATATTTATATTGCAATATAATGAATATATTTTTTTATTTCTTTGTCAATATTCTACAATTTACTCATTTCTTACGACTTTTTTATTTTGCACACAATTACCCAACCCATGCGCATAATTATTTGACGCGCGAGAAATTTTTTCGCTTTTCCGTTTTTTTCTTTTTGATTAAATACAACCTTATTGAATGAAAATCTGTTCGATATGAGGATACGATAATGATAGAAGAATGTTTATAGTTTCTATTTCTATACTTATATCGCTTTAAACTTGGAAAACCATTCCAGGACAATAAATTTCCCTTAGTTCCCCCTCTTTTCCCTAAATCCCAGCGCTGATCTAAATAACACAATAGAACTAATATGAGATAATTACAAGATGCACTTACGAGAAATGAACAGAGAACATAGAAGGATATGAAGTAAGGAAATGCAATGTCCGACCCGCAGCTGTCCTTATCCAGTTCGTCGCTGTCAGAATCACATTTGACACTTGCTTGCGACGAACAATCCATCATTATTTCTTGCCACGCCTCACCTATGATCACAAATATTCGATTGATTATCATTTTGTTCAGTGATTACTTTTACCTTCGACGGCTAATTATATAATATTTTGCGAGTACATATTTTAATTGGTAAAATTTTCATGCCTCGGTCTAAAGGCTTAGGATTCGCACGGAATGCAAGAGATCCGGCTCCGACTCCCGGCCGAGGTAATATTTTTCGCAATAAGAATTAATTATTTACAGATTTTAATATGTCGTTCAACATTAAGATTGTTTCGAAGATGCGAATAAGCAACAAAAAGTTGTTAAATCGCTAGTCAATTTAACTCGTGATATCATTGCGGTAGTTTAGTAGAGTTAGCGTTTTTAAGATCGAAAAATCATTTCGGCGCTCATTTCTAAGGATTACATATATAGTATAGATTACATAAATTCACACGAGAATCATACAAGCATTTAAGATCCAGCTAGACTGTTTAAGGCTTTGATTTCTATAGTTTGTGTTATTACATATACGGTTCTATAATATTGTTTCATTTTAAATATTGCATTTCTGCTAAACGACCAAAAGTTTGGTTAATCGTAAAATTTTTATCTTTTAATATCAAAAATTTAATCCAAATAAAACATATATACCTGTTGCTGATCTAAACAAAACCAATACGGCTTGCGGAAAGGATTGGAAATTGTTATTGCGATTTATCGCCGTATCGTCGTCTATCGCGATCTTTCCAAAGACCTGAAAAGAAGCGTTCGCTTAAATTACCGTCGTTTATGTACTTCAAACACGTGTTTTTCCATCGATCAGCGTTTGCTTACCTGCATGCCTATCACAGCGTAAATGAAAAAGAGCATTATAATGAGAAGGGCGACATAGGGCAGAGCCTGAAAAGACTTGATAAACGTCCATAAAAGTGTTCGGATGCCCTCCCCTCTGCTCAATAACTTGACCAATCTCATTACACGAAACAGTCTAAAGAAATTAATGGAAATGATGCTGGATCCGGGCTGCAAGGATGACAAAATAATTTTGTTAAACACAGTTTCACTTCCTCTCCTTAAATGATTGCGAATATTGCCTCAGGTATTCGATCAAAGTCGAGCGCAACTGATACTCACTTTAAGTTCCGAATAAACGATATCGATGAAACTTCCGAGCACGATAACAAAGTCGAATACGTTCCACGCATCGCCGAAATAATTCTGTAAATTAATTAAAGAACTTGTTTATGAGCACAACTAACGTTATAAAGTAAATAAATGCAATATATAAAATGAAATTAAAAATGAAACATTTCGAACAAATGTGAAATGTAAGAAACGATTACGATTATAAAATTACACACAAATGCGAGCCTGCACCTTAAATCGAAACGCGGCCAACTTAAACACAAACTCGAGGGCGAACACAGCGGTGAAGATCATATTGAGAACATCCAGGACATCCGTGTAGATCTGTGGTTGTCGATAAAATTTCATCGCGAGCGTCACAGTGTTGATCATAATTAACGTGAATATTGTGTACTCGAACGGTTGAGAGGTGACGAACCACCAGACTTTGTATTGTATTCGATGCTTCGGTATATATCGGCGCACTGGCTTAGCTTTCAGTGCGAACTCGATGCAATTTCTCTGCAGAAAGAAGCGATTATTAATCTTTCGTGATGAGACTCTTCGTGTAACCTCGAAGGAAATTATTACGGAATTACATAATGATACTCAATGCCTATTATTTTGTTCAAGTTTAATTTTTATCAACTTTAACATGATTGTATTATATCTTGTTTTCACAAATGTAGAAGTTTGATATATTTATAAAATGTTTTTCGAAGCGTTTGTTTTAGAGTTGATTGAAAATGAGAATATTCTTGAGCATGCGCGATCTCTTCATGATATTAATGCTATTATAATTTGAACATAACAATTAAACGATTAATTCAATACTCGTGCGATTCACCTGATTTTTATCGAGCTCGCAGTTTTTGTACTCTTGCTCGCCCTCGTTCTGGAAGGTGACAATAACGAAACCGACGAAGATGTTCACCATGAAGAACGCGATAATAATGATGTAGATGATGTAGTAGGCGGCCACTATTGGCCGAAAGTTATGAATTGGTCCATGTTTTTCTTGGTTCGAGTCGATTGACCACTCTAACAGTCTGTTAGTAGACACGAGAGACAACACATTAACTATCTGATATCTTACATTTAGAACTACCTATTTATCCGTTTTCTTAATACTGTTAGCAAAATTACATTTATCAAAATAATGTATGAAAGATGGGATACTTATCGACAAAGAAGCAAAGAACAGCAAAATAAAAGTTTAAGAAAATAACCAGAAAAAGAAAAATATATAACAAAGTAATTCTTAATGGAAACTTTGTTGTATCGATATTGAGATTGCTGTAAAAGCAAGTTTGAATAAGTAACCTTTTGTACTGTATTTAATGTGTTCCGATAGAAATTGAAACAACGTTCTTTGTGAACGGAATGCAAAATATACTTACGATGGCCAACCTTCGAAAGTCGAGACCGTAAAGAGGGTCAACATCGCCTTGGCAACATTATCGAAATGAAAACGATGTTGTTGCCACTCTCTATGTTTTACGATCGGCCTGTTAATATTACTGTTTTCGAATTCCAAATAAGTACCCCTGAAAAGGAGAGTTTCTTGCATCTGCACTCTGAATGTATGATCTATATTTGAAATTTTCTATTGTTCGTGGATTAATGAGAAATCTCATTATAAAAATTTTTTCTCTTCTTTACGTTCAATATATTTTTAAATTGGATATGTTCTCTCGCCACAGCACATTATTATTATATACAAAAATTACTAACAATTTTTAAAGATATTTGTGGTTTCCACGTTACAATTTCTAAAGGACCTTGCACAAACTTTATGGAAATTGAATTTCAGTGAATTGATTGAAAATTTGACATGTTGCAGATCTTGTCATCCTGATAAAAAGTTTCTATAGACATGACCTCCTATCATGGGATCTGTTTAACTTGTAGGAGGCGTCACTTTTTGTTTAATACTACAATATTTAATTTTCAACGAGTATTATGCATTCCTACGTCATTATTTCTATGTATAGTTTTAAATAAAAAGAATAATAACAACTTGATTGCTTCTCACGAATCAGAGTATTTGATTATTATAAGTCCTCTCGCCTTTTACAAGTCGGGGTGCTTGAAGTATATAGAAATCGAGATTTAACACGCTTGCTACATGTTCTCTGTTTGGTTGGATTTAGGCGTATTTATTTGTGTTATAATATGCGAGGATATTCCCACGAGTCAATACAAATATATATTGTATAATAATTCCGAAGGCTAGTGCGGTCTTTCTATCTTTTTGTATACTCCTAGGCAGGTATCCATAGTCCGTTCTTAATTTCAAGACCATCTCAAGCAATGTCTTAAGATGCTATATGGCTCTCTGATTGGTTTATGACATCTCAAGCATTAGCTTAAGACCATGTCGAATCTCGAGCAATGTCTATGGATTCCGCCCCTAGAATCGTTACATTGGATTTTCGCGAATCAGTCTCCTTCATCCAGGCTTTATGGATCAAGTATTCCGATTTGTAAGACACACGCGGAAACTCACAATAATCAAGCACTCCGATTTGTGAGAAGCAATCAAGTCAGTATTATCCTTATAACTTTTTACTTAAAAATGTAGAAAGTGCAAATAACGATATAGAAATGCACCGTTGAAAATAAGATATCGTAGTATTAGCCCATTTTGAAAAGTGACGTCCCGTAGAAGTCAAACGATTTATTATAAGAGATCAGAGAGCCTGTAGAGACTTTTATCAGGACGACAACATCTACAACATATCAAACTTAATTCTATCAAAATTCAATTTCCATAAGGTTTGTGCGGGATCCTTTGCAATTAAACAAAAATTAAATTATTTTATTAATTTATATAACGTAATTAAAACTTACTGACACTCGTCCTCCGTCATTTTCGATGCATCGGTACAAAAGAAAAACTTGCCCTACACAACACAAGAAGTTCATCAATTTCGATTGCCGTTAACGTGCCCGTTAATACGGAAAAGAATCGAATTTACGTAACATGTTAAAGCTGCGGACGACACGCTAGCGTTCTTGAAATTCAATTTGATGCCATTTACCAGGTTAAATAATTACTTTCCACTTGAATATAGTTTACGTGCATACGAGTAATTAATGTTCAATAATCGATCAAATATATACATAATTAAAAACTCAATAATAACAAAATTCGTTTCGTGCTGTTAAGTAATGATAAGATCGGTTTTGTTACAAGAGAGTTTTGCTCGATATCTTTTGACTCGACGTGATTGATTCTTCCATGTAGAATTAAAATCTCAAAGATCGCCAGCATGACGGGGTTACACATCAGCTGTGAATCGGCCATTCTTGCAGTAGCATTGTCAGCGCCAGCAACAATGAGATGTGATCGAGCAAAATAAGAGGGTGTTAACGTGAGGTAAGAACGTGGTATGGAAAAAAAGGAACATTCCTCGTCGGCACGTGCATACATATGTACAACAAGGTACGGAGCGATGCGTGGGATTCCTCGACGTTTCCGCGACTACGTTCATGTTATAAATAAGCGCTTTCGCCACACTTGGTGGTACACGGACATTAAGTGCATAATAAGCACGCTGAGGGAGAGGTGTCGGTGAAAACAGGTCCTTCGCCCCTCTCGCCTTGAAACCTGCGTCGCGACCATGTGGACAGAGCGAGACGGTGCAATAATTGCGAGGAGCACCCTTTTCAATCTTCCGAATCTCTGTATTTCTGTAAATTAATGTATAATCTCCGTCCTTGTCGCTTGACTATAAAATTTTGATATCGAGTGAAACGTACATACGTTACGCTTGATATCAAAATTCTATAAAAATAATTGAGAATACAAAGTGTCACATATAGTTTTGAACTGACGGTGACATTACGAAGATTGTAAAGCTAGAAACATCAAGCTTTTAGAATTTAGATTTCTCATTTAAGATTTAACATGAAATACGATTAAAATTATATTATAGACTTATAAATAATAATATATTAATTCTAAATAGCTTTAGCATCAAATCTTGGACGAATTCGCGCAGTAATACAGTAATTACAACAATTTTATTCATTTAGAGAAGATAATATGTCATTTTCCGAAAAAGATGTTCGGAAATATGACGGTATTCTCAATGGGCGCTATTATAATGCACCTGAACGGTTTAAAGGGCTGTGCAATCTGTACACGCGTAATGCGCGCCCTGTAATGTAATCGTCATGTCTTCACGTGACCGCTCCATTATCCGTCGACATGGCGCGCTCGCGTGGGCTCGGACACAATATGGGAAAAAAGCACGAACAATGGGCCACCGTGACGCGCCAAATTGTACTAATTGCCTACATAACACGAGCTGGTGCGGGCCAAAATAATGAAACATATTGAAACAACAACACAACCCACCCATCCCTACTAACAATAGGATGTAGCTGATTGTAGATGATTTTGCGATTGCCCTCCCTCCCGCCCTTTTTTTTCTTGCCTCCCTCTTTCTTTTTATAGTCCATAATTGCTTGCAAGTAAAAAAGCACAGGCGTCGTACGTGTCGCGGCTCGTGCAGAAGCAGCACTATTGCCGTATTCGCGACATATATATATAAATATCTTTTTTGTTCTCCTATCTCGTTATTTTAACATTAATTTCTCTTCTTCTACGTCGTGTCTTCTGACTCAGATATCGTGCGTCACGTACCTTTTTGCATACGTTGATAAAAAGCGAGTTGTGTACGTGGGAATATTTATATAAAAATAAAACGTTCCTGCGGCTTATATAGAATAGACGATCATTATGAGCAACATTAAAATATTCATCGAACATTATCGAGCAACGTATACGTTGTCTGAGAAAAATACCGACAAATTTAATTCACTTTCCCACAATGTTACTCCTCTCTCTCTTTAATAATTATTAGAAAAATTCGAATAAATTATTTATTTTATGTAACTATCTGCTCCAATATTAACTTATTATCAGGTGATATATTATTTCGCAATTTTGTTTTTTGTCGAATATTTCTTCATGTTTTGATAATTTACTAATTTTCTTAATTCGTTTTCATCTTTGTAATAAGAATGTTTCGATATGTGCATAATTTAAATTTAAAAAAACGATGAAATTAAAACAAATCCGTGAGCTTGAAATTTTCGCGAATAATTATTACAAATGTATATACTAATTAATTTCGACATGTGACGCGTTAGATGTTCTGTTCAACATCAACGATCCAGTTCTCTCTACTCCATCTCTACTTTTATCACCTTGCTAAGAAATCATATTTAATTAACTGTTCCATCCAACTGCAATAATATTATATTTTTGTCATATACTTTGTTACATATTATTTACCAAATGGCTCTTTGTCAGATTTAATATTTCTGCTAAATATAAAAAGAGGTTCAATATACATAATATAATTTCTATAAAATTCATATTTTTTGACAATATATAATATCCTCGTGGAATCATCCGCGAGGATGTCAGTTTGAGTATAGCTACGCATATACTCGCGATCAAGATAGACAGGAATGTGAAAATTCCGCGGCTTGTAAATCCGGTTATTACTTTTCTCATTTTGTGTTTTAAAACGACCGTACTCCATTTCGGCATCCGAAATAAAAAAATAAAAATTATTCGAAGTTCCATGCAACGTTGGACGAACTATAACCACGAACGCATTTGACTTTAACCCCTGTTGAATATCCTCGTGTTAGCGATTTACATCATCATGAAGCAGATTTATTTCCCACATTAATAATCCTGGATTCACATTGCGATATATGATGTTCGATGTCCAATAAAATAATTTGTCTCCCGGTGACAAAAATGCTAGAATCGAATTCTCTTATTGGATATCATCATATCGTTGTACGTCGAATATCGTGCGCAATATGAATCCACCAAGCATCCTATTCGAGGAAGCAGAATGACAGTAGTTCGTCGTACGTTGCGTTTAATCGAGACTCAGAATTTCAATAGAGTCTGCAATTCCATAAAAGCTATATCGATTTTAAAATAACGTTCACGAAGATCCGTTCGAGCGTCTATGCTGTCGCGAGTTTCATTCCGCTTCCGTTGTGTAAATATAAATGTATGTAACAAAGTCGGCAGGATTTCGCGCAAAATATATAGAAGTACGTCGAAACTTTTGTATGTACATCTAAGGGGAGTTACCCGCTAATGCGTCTCGAGTCCTGATCGAGTCGCATGTGAGTAACTTTAACGCTATTTCATACTTTGCGACTATGAAACACAACGCTGTCTTGCGAACATCTGTGTGGATCTCTCTACAGCTGCTCGTACAATCTATCTTTCATCTAAGTTCCTAAGTTCAGCTTTACAATGTCTATTCTTCCTCGTGAAATCGTGTGAGTCGTGGAGAAAACTGGTGTCTAGTCGTGACAAAGCGAGGCGAACGATTATTCACACTTTCACAATAAAAGAAGACTATTTATAAATCAAATTTCAAGTGAGGCAGATCGAAATTGTTGTGAAATTATTTTTGACAATTTTTATAAAGATGCGTTATAAATATTAGTTCAATATGTTTTTTATTAATCATAAATTCGACATAAGTCAATATTCAAATAATTCAATATTCAAATAATTCAATAATCAAATAATTTGTTGATAATGAAGAGATCTTCATTAATGATAAATCCATTTTCATTTTGTTATTAATGGCAATTTGCCATAACATTTAATTGATGCTATTTTATCGGATGCCGCTACACCAAAGTTCGCCTCGTTCTGTCACATCATCACGTGTAACTCGTGGTTTCGGTGCACGTGGACGGCCAGCATGCACTACGACTAAAGCTTCATTCTCACATACAGCAAAACTGACATGCTTGGTTAAGGGGGTGTCTATCTTTAAACAGGGGAAAGGAGATACAATATGGCGATATATGATATGCGTATCGTTGGTGTGTGACGAATAAATATATATACAAAAATATAGATATATATATATATATATATATATATA
>NW_017305375.1:6197292-6200149 GCF_001594115.1 Trachymyrmex septentrionalis
GCGTTATATTGTTAATAACAGCGTTACCGTGCTCGAGGGTATTGTCGTAAAAGTGGAGACAGACAGACAGAGAGAGAGAGAGAGAGAGAGAGAGAGAGAGAGAGAGAGGGAGAGAGAGATCAGCAGCAATGAGACACACGTGCATATGTACATCCGTGAGGTAATCCGTCATCGTTTCCATGTCCTTCCGGCTGTCAGGATCGAACGCAAAATCATGATAATTAATGATTGACGGCTCGATGATCGATACGCCGTGCAGATAATTAGATAATAATCTGCTGACGGATCGAGCAGAGATAGTTTTGCAACAAAAGGAACTTTTCTGGAGGGAAGTTTTCCTTATCGAAACTGTCTGTGGAATATTAGAGTTTTTGCAATACCGCTTATCTACGGTAAACGCTAAGGTCAGGTTATCTTCTTTTTAACAACTAATTAAGAAAAGGATAACGTGACTTTAGCATTCATCATATCTGGATCCACGTTATTGCAAAAACTCCCTATTATTCATCATGTTATTACGTTAGAAGCTTTGTGACGTTTGAAGTCGTTTTGATGCTGTAAAATGTTGTGCCTTGCTGCTGATATGTTCCCTTGTATTATACAATTTAGGATAAAGTTAGAAATAAAGTGGGAAAGGTAAATTCTTGGAACAGACTTAGACAAACTTTATGACTAATTTAATCTCTTCAAAATATCAAGATAGAAAAAAGTCATGTTATAAAATAGCGTTTTTGTTTAAGTCTATTCCAAAGAAAAATTAAGAAAGATGCTGGGAATCATAATATTACAAAAATACAGAGTAGACAGATAGAATTAATTTTCTATTATTATTTTTAGTTATATTATAATTCTTATTTAACGCTTTCTTTGTTTTCATTTTATCAAACAAAATAATAATCGTATAATAAATCTGATTTTACATTAATATAATTTATTATACAACATTAAAATTAACAGCATTCCAGATAAATTTATTTTAAAAATGATTAAATATAATCCAATATTATAAAAAAAATTTTTTTGAAAGTAAGAATATTATCTTATATAATTTTAATTAGTTTTGCGATATCCGTTACTCGATTATATATCCGTTGCACGATTATTTTCTGTCACTCTCCGTATTTTGCTTAGCAAAATTCGGTCGTTCGAGATACGTATACTCTGCCGGAAATTTACTACCGTCGCCGTGGGCGACGGAAGTGAACGTAAGTGTAAGGAGTGGGAGGACAGAAAGAAAATAGGATAATAAGGGAAGGTAGAGAGAAAGATAGAGAGACAGAGAGAAAGTGGTAACGCAATCTCGTTCGCTTAGTAAGCTTTCTAAGTGGATGGCTGGATCTCTTTACCTTAAACAGCTGTACCCCGATAACAGCGAACATGAACTGTAGGAGATAGGTGACCAACATAATGTTGCCGATCGTTTTAATGGCGACAATCACACACTTCACTACGTACTTTTTCACGTAGCGTTTTCGGTTGCGGACGAGCAGGGCGAGCGAGCACAGCGGGGAACACGTGGGGTGGTGAGAGAGTAAGAGAAAACAAAAAAAATAGAGTAGCATTAATTTGGGGTAGCCGGGTATCATCACTCTAAGGGGCTGATGGCAGGGGGCGGATAGGGATCAGTGAGGCCATTTGGGTGGTGGAAGTTCTCGCCACGATTTGAATTTTTTTTTTTTCGTTTATATATATATTGTATTCTCTTTAATTGTTCGCGCCCTTAATTGCTCGTAGCGTTTAGCCTCGTTAGCTCGATTAATCCTCTCTCGTGTGTGTGGTGCCTGCTTTTATTATTACGAATTTCTTATAACGCGCGACGATTTACAACTGATCGATCACTTCGAAAATTGCGCAGCTTCTCTCTGTTTCCTCTCGATTCCTCGGGGTTCTCTCTTCTCGGAGATCTTCGATTTCTCTCTTTTATCTTCTTTTAACTTCTTCTAGGTTCTTTTTTTAACTTTTGTTCTCATCGCGTTAACTAAGCCCTCGCCATCCAACCCATCAGTGCTCGATGTTTTTTCTCGGCAATGCACCTATGGGACTGTTGGGCGGGAAAACCTCAGTGCTTCCTCGAAAATTGATTTTACACGCGTGATCAGGAGCGTACTCGATTACATTCGTGGATCGTGTGAGATATTACCGCTTCTCGATGAGAGTTGCCGCTAGTAAACGTTATCGTTTCAAATATATACTTTGAAAATTGAAAATTAAAATTGAAAGCGATCTGAGAAATTCTACGAGGAAGTAAATCCAATAACGCTAATATTATGCAATAATATATTTATATTTTATTGATTAATAACGCTATATATAAATAACTATATAAATTCTCTCATCTGTTATAAAAATATATCTTACAATATGAAATTTTATTTTGCCACAACTTCAATTGAAGTTAGATGTAGGAAAATGCTACTTGTAATTTTCGGAAACGAGCTCACTCGAATTCTATTCTTACGACAAAAATCGCATCGCAATATTGGCAGAAACCACGATTCTCTGCGAAGCTATCGTAAAAATTTCACCTCAGACTCAGCTAGTATGCGTCGGGCATTAACACTGTAACGTTTATTGCCTTTTCTCACGTCTGCACAATTGCTATATTGTGCTCGCAGCCTTTAGGGACGACATATTTTCACCTTTTCGTACCCTGTCGAGAACGAGAATTGAAACCAGGCACTTGCGAATTAACTCGCTAGCTCGCTTAGCTACTTCTGTGACACCCAATATTGCGTCGCATACTGTGTATGTACATGTGTGTACGTGTAAGGGAATATGTAATGGTAGGGCGATCGATACACATGAAACTACGAGCGATATATAATATATATATATATATATATGTGTAGAGAGAGAG
>NW_017305375.1:6203909-6209213 GCF_001594115.1 Trachymyrmex septentrionalis
GCAATAAAAATTGATTTTTTCTCTGCTATATTGCATTTAAAATATTTTCTAAGACACAATTTCAAACATCGATCTAGATTTTTATTATCTAAAGAAGTAACATAATGGCAAAATAAACGTTTCAATCTATCCAAGATTGGTATGAATATCAAATGAGCTACGTCGATGTAAAATTGATTGATGGATAATAAAAGCAAATCGAGTTGGCCCTCGACAAACGGGACACTTTGATATAAAAAAAAAACTTATATACAGTAGGAACAATGAACATAATCAATAATCCTAGTGACAGGCTTCGGGGAGAGTGTCGAGACAAGTAACCCAATTATGAGTAAGTTACGCAAAAGTAAAACACGCAAAAGACAGTTTATTTCACAGGGGAGGTACCCAGAGGTGCATCTGTCAGAGAAAACAACATTTGCCTCATGCTCGCGCCTCTCGACGATTATTTTCCACGTGTCGCTGCGCGCTTCGACCGTAATCAATATCGAAGATTGACACATGGATGTTTTCCTAATTGGATGATGCGTTCGTTAATTCCGCAACTTCACTCCGCTTCATTCACGCAATCCATATTGATACCGTATTAGCGAAATAGATTTTCTAGGAAAGCCTTCTGCGATAATCATTGATAAAACGTACTCAAAGTATAAACATATTCACACATGTGTATCGAGTGCGTAAAACGGTGATTAAAATCTCGTGTGCGTGTTTTTAGAAATTTGTGATGAAAATCTACAAAATCCAAGGAGCGGTGCAGGAACTTGGTATGGAAAACACATAATTATCGATGATGAGTAAATTTAATAAAATTATAAAGCAAAAGCTTAAACACGTGCCATTAATCTTGATTAATGTTTTCTGGAAAAACAATATTGGGGGAATCTTTTTCCAGTCGCGTTTTTCCATCAAGAACACTTAGACAAGGTTTTTCATGACTTTAATCACTTTTAAATTAATCGCGATCTCTACGACTACGTGTTTATTGCAACAAGGCGGAAATAATCGTCGAAGAAGTTATCGAGATGTCGAGCAAAGGCGTACTGAGGTTGACAGTAGTCGTAGTAGTAGTGAATTTGGTGATGGTGAATTAAATTTCTAGCTGCTTGCATTAAGAAATATGTGGATAAACGAATGAGCAAATGCTGAAAACGGATCTTGAAAAAGAGAGAGAGAAAAAGAGAGAGAGAGAGAGAGAGAGAAAGAGAGAAAAAGAGAGGTGGATTTGAGGCTGAGATTTTAAGAGGGTTTTTCGGGGTGTTTGTGGGGTCAACTGGTAATATATTACTGCCACTCTAGTGTATAACTGTAAGAGGTTCGGAGGAGAGTTTTCTCGGGGCCATGTCGGTATCGGGGCCCGATAATCCTACCTTAAAGAGCTGTACGCCAATGACGGCGAACACGAACTGCAGGAGGCTGGTGACGAGGACTATGTTTCCGATAGTCTTTACCGCTACGATGACGCACTGTACTACGTGCTGGGTTCACAATATTAATCACAATATATAATCGCCCTTCGTGATAAAGAGGTGAAAATTACGCGTCGCATTTGTTCGTAGCGAACTTTAACACTAGCATTTTATTGCCGCCAAATTCGTGTAGCTTTTTCGAATCGCGAAAGTGGTCTCTTCGAAGAGCCAACAGAATCTTTCTTATTTGGGACTTTGTTAATATTCTATAAAGAGGTGAATCAAAATGAATTTCTTAATTAAAACTAAAAGTATGTTTTTTAAATATCTCGTTGCAATGTATGGAGAAATTTACGTAGATTTAATAACGTTGTATTAATTTTGTATTAGCTAAGAGAAATAACGATAAATAATGTATTTGTGTCGATCTTGATAAACAAATGTTCGCGTAGTGATGAATTATCACGCATTGACTCTCGCGTAACAAACAGTTCTTAGTATGTACGTAGTGAAGACGAAATATCTCGTTTCGCCTTTAACTTTGATTTTTCTTAAGTTAACGGCGCCCTTCCACCATTTGTATAAATAATTATAACTTCGCGTATATTTCAACGTCGGGCTAACGAGAACGACTCTTTAATCTAGCTGGCTATGGACATTACGGTATATTATGTCTTTGGCATTATTATTACGATAGGGCGTATGCTGTGAATTGGGCGGTTTTAGCGGACTTAGAAATAGGTGAGACAAATGAAAGAGGTACCTTTAATCCCTTAGCGCGATTGATAGCACGTAGCGGCCTCAGTACACGGAGCACTCGGAGTACTTTGATGAAAGAAAATGCGCCAGCTCTGCAAATGTACAATAAATAACGGTATACTAAGTTAGTCGATACAAAATTATAGGTAAGAAAAAATAATCGTATAGTTAAACTTTTTTTTTTAACGAAACTCTGCTTTTGAATCTAATTCACACCATTTACATTTTTTTATACAATAAAAAATTGCGCGATTATATTGTAATTAATTAAAATGTTGTAAAAGACCTTTATTCTTTTTCCATACAAGATTATATAATGTTAGAATACTAATATAAAAAATAAGATCATACTTGACTGTCATGGAAACGAGAGAAGCGCAAACGACGAGAAGATCGAGCAGATTGAAAGCCGATCGGCAAAACGCGCCTTCATGGATAATGAAGCCGTATGAGATCATTTTAAGGCAGATTTCGATCGTGAAAACAGCAGTGAAGAAGTAGTCGAAGTAATTCAGTATCTGTAACATAAAGCATACATCAGTTTTCGTTAGCTTCTGATAAAACAGTTATTTTGATAGTTTCGTTAAAATTCTGATAAAACAGATATTTTAACAACTAAGATATCAATTTGTCTTTCGGCGCAATCGGATACCAGATTTCTCTCAGACGAGGTTCTCAGTGGGTCTTCGGCGGCCAACATGGCAGAGGAAATCATAATGCAAATCAGTATCACGTTGCTGAAATAACTATGATTGCAGAACCAATGGCAGAACACGCGAAATCTGCAAAACATGATTGAAAAGGAATATAATTTAGTGTGGATTCCTAGTAAACATCCAAGAAATGAAAAGATAGCGAGAGTTTAATTAAATTATTTTTTATGTTTTATCTTGGCGGCTGAAACGAAAGTTTCTGTACCTATTAGTGCTTGAAAAAATAAAGAATGCCGAACCAGCCGGGATCGGTTCCTTCTTGGTGGTCGTATTGTACTCGGACATTCTTCGTGGTCTAGCTGTCACTTCCGGCCCCTCATCTATAATAGTAATTAATCCCTTATTTAGTCTTTTTTTACTGTTCTATTTAATTTTATTTTATTCGCTTCTGTCTTGTAAGTGGAATATCGAGAGCTTGAAAAAGTCGTACAGTTTTCAATCATTAGTTTCTGAAACACAGAAAAATGAGATTAACTAACCTTGCATTTCTTCTGGCTCGTCTTCCTCTTCTTCTTCTTCTTCTACTTCTTCGTCGGACTCAACGTTGAGTCGCACTTTATGCGTATTCATATCTTCACTTTTATCTGACCTGAATAATTAGTGATAATTAGATTACATTTTAAATTTACTTTTTCAAAATATATATGTTTTTGTGGATTCGGCTTATCTATAAATTCTTCAGAAATTTGCAGAACATTGAAAAATAATTGTTAAAATTAAGGGCACTACTTTTTCAATACCTCTCAGGAAAAAAAAAGATAAAATTCTTCAATTATCTTGAGAAATTAGTACTTGATAAAGACAAGTAACAATTTAATTAATACCACTTAAACTCTCTAATGAATTCGGTCTGAAGACGAAAAATGAAATACATTGCAATAACGAATTATGATCACTGTGTGCCCTTAATTGAACCGTGGTTATTGACTCTTGCGAATCCCCTTGAGCTTTGGGGTCACAATAATATTGCATAAGGAGAGGTATGTAATAATGCACTCCAATCTCGTTAATATAATAACACACATCATTATATTACAACTTCCACTGCGTTATGAGAGAGCTTACGTTTCGGTATCGAGTGCAGCCTCATAGTCCTCCATTGTCTCGTTAGGATCATGTTCGAGATCTGTACCGGCGCCTTCGTCTTCTCCACCGGTCCCCTCACCACCATCATCACCAACTTCGCCGCTGACTTCGTCTCTTGCCGGCGAGCCGCTGCGAGATTTATTTTTCTCCTGTAGAATATATATAAGAGAGTAGTTATCCGTCAAGTTCGGTCAAAGATAACAGTCGATTGCGCAATTAATAGCAATAATCTTATACAAAAAGTATCTATAGTAAAATGCAACGCCCACAGAAGAAAATCTCTGGAGATAGAATAATATTTATTGAAATAAGATATATAGAACATTGTGTCTAAATAAATAATAAAAATTAAGTCCTTATGTTTGATTTAACCAATGAAATTTAATTTAATCTTAATTGTAATTTTATTGATGTAATTGATTCAATTTCTCTGCATTCCACAACATTTCACGCACAATGACAGATAGTCTATCTGTTAGTAAAAAAAACTGTGGGACTAATTAAAGCATTTAATGACGTAGACATTTATGCATTAAATAATGCTAAGTAAAATATTTATTTTTCGGACTAATTAAATTCTCTAGCTAACGTATATAATTGTTAAGAATCTTTATCTTTAGACCGCATATATATGAGAAACACAATATTAGAAATTTTTAAATGTTTATTACGGTCGAAGCTGGATCTTCATTTTTAATCATCTTTAAATAATTCAATCTTGAATTACTAATATATACTATACATGTACTTGTATACATACTATATTGTAGTCACAGTATATACAGTAGCGCAACTTTCCTGATTTTATGTTGGCCAAAATGGAGTGCACATGCGTGAAATAAGTAAGTTGCCCCATCTTTTTTCCTTCTTTTTTTATTGCTTTCTCTCTATTTAAATAAGCATTTCAATGTTCTACGTAAACATTTGTCTTTCAAGCATACATGATTCAGAGTAGCAATTTAGACGGAAATATTACGTATATTGTCCATTTGATCAAATGTTGTGTGAGAAATCTCGAGAGATTGGTCTAATTTTTGTGAAAAAGTAATAAAGCGAAAAAGTGAACAAAAGTAACATAGAAAACCGAGTAAGAAAGATTTCTTTTTATTTATTGTATTTTAAACTTATTCTTTGGACATATATGTATATAAATTTCTTTTATATTAGCTTTCTCATAATATTAGGTGTAGTAAAAAGTCATCGCGTATTTTTAAAAGACATCTATCAGTAAAAACCGCAATTACTTTCTTACCAACAATATAAATATATCTTAATAGAGTAAAGTTTCAGCTTTAAAAATCTTTTTTTTAAATTATACGATACGACAATTTTTAATG
>NW_017305375.1:6209320-6223679 GCF_001594115.1 Trachymyrmex septentrionalis
AATTTCATTCATTATTGACGAAGATATTGTATATACAACTTTGAGCTAAAAAATACGCGATGACTTTTTACTACACCTAATATTTTTATAGGTATATAATTACATAATATTTCTTTGTACAAATATATTGTACATTTTTAATTTAATATCTTTCCTAATTTTTCTATATTATTTCTTTATTTTCCAATATATTTACAATTTATTTTTATTATTATAATTTTCATAAAGTTTAAATTATTTCATTGCAATATTAGGTTTATTCGCATGCTCTAATATGCTCCAATATGTTCCTACAATAGCACTTAGGCCGGAATCAGACTACGCATTGAAGAATGAGATTAAAGATTAAAGATTGAAATTTCACCAATGAGGACAAAGAAGTTCTGGCTCCTTTTGTTTTGATTGGTCAAACTTCAATCTTTCAATCTTCAATCTCATTTTTTGATGCGTAATCTGATTCCGACCTTACTTACTTCAACGAATTCGTTGGATGCGAATAAATCTAGTGAGTTTTGCGAGGAATTTTGACAGAGTGAAAAAAGGTTGAAAAGGGAAAGAAATTTAGGTGATAACCGTGACAACGCTAGGTAACTTACTTATTTCACGCATGCGCACTTCATGGCCAACACTAACATCAAAGATGCCGACAGAGAGTTGCGCTACTGTACATACTGTGTTGTAGTCTTCCCGAATTGCACGCGGAATTGATTTTCCGGACTTATAAACGCAATTAAAACTACTCTAATAATCGCGACATAAATTGACAAGCAATTTTAATAATTTTATGCTACTATCAATTATAAAGATGTTAATATGTTGAAACTATTAATAAACTTATTGCGAAAAATATTACCTCGGCCGGGACTTGAACCCGAATCTCTTGTATTCCGTACGAGCGTCCTAAGGCATTAAACCACCGAGGCTTTGGTAATATTCTTTGCAATAATGTATAATTGTTCACCGATTACTGTCATTGTGTAAATGTAATGTTATTGTGTAAACCTACGAGTTGATAATTCGCAAATATTAACATGAAGTATATTACTATACACACAAATATTTGATTGATATTATCGTAGAACATTTGCCAAATTTTCGAGTTAATTATATATCTCGTTAATGTTCCTGTGTAAGGCAAAACCTGTTGTTTAAACACCGAGAAAACATTCCTCCAGTATCACTTTCTATATTGAAAAAAAAATTGGCTGCTGCAACAAATTAGATGGTAGAATATGGCATAGCATTTTTAATTAACTGCAACAATCAATTTTTGTTTGCAGCAATCAATTTTTGGTTGCGTTAGCCTATCCGCAATATCAGTATAGGATTTCGATAGGTTAACGCAACGAAAAATTGGCTGCTGCAACTAATTAAAAATGCTATGCCATATTCAGCCAATCTTTTCTTTCAGTGTATGCGTTATAAAATCGAAAAATCAACGCGATATGAATTGGCAGAAAAAAAAGTTCGATGCGCGTGTAAGCGATAAACTTTTTTATTACAATGATTTGATTGTACAGCTCACGTTGTAACGAGACTACAAACTTCTTTTATTACTTTTAAAAGTGCCGTTGGTAAACAATAACACAATCTGTGTACTCAATTCAAATATCAATTCCACATCATCTCATTTTATTCATTAAAAAGAGAACAAAACGTTGAGAGAAATTACATATTTCTTTATGTGTAACAATAAAAAAAAAATACTTGACACGTACAAATTAGAAAAAAAATAGACTTGCTAAAAAATTATTAGTAATGCAGTGAGAGTAATGTAATGAGACATAACCCGTTGTATTATGAATGCAATGAAGTGTGTGTCATACATTAAGGAACTTCGCGCGATCATAATTTTCGTCGTGTAATCAACAGTTTTTCCATAATGTTGTTTGGTTGTAACCCACAAGCATGATTAATCAGCTTTCGAACTTTGCCGCTGTGGTTTTAAACTACCTTACAAGTAAAATTGCGTCGCATAACTTCGTGAATTGCAACAGCTGCACATTCGACGAAGGAAACCTGACGTTACACAAGTAATTTTCTGGTTTTCGTATATATATAACACTCGTATTAATTTAACTAGTTCCGCGTCAATATTTAGATCAATTTTAGTTTAGGATAAAATTAGAGTTTGTAATTAATGAAGTTATCGTTAAAGATAAATAGGATTCTGGGACTCTATATGTGTTTGATTTTAGACAAGTGTGAAGCGTCTCTTATTATGAAAAGACTATATGTGTTTCTCAGCTGAATTAATATTATTAGAACGATCAATTTCACAGATAAAATCTTGACCGTAGGTCAAGGAAGAAAATTAAAACAGCTCTTTTTATCGCTCTTTACACGCACGAGTGTTAAAAATGCGATGTTCATTTACTCGCATTTGGGGATAGGCGTCATCTTGTCGTCATCGACCATCAGATTTATTCGAGTGGGCTCACATTATCTGTAATGCGCATCGTAATATCCACCCTCGCAAATGTTTCGCACGCGACGTAAAGACGCGCTTCTCTTCGTGAGAGATGATGCGGTCGCGCACGCAGCCTGATTGTTTATGGAAATCCGAAAGAAACGGCTCGTTCAAAAGTTACACGATCCTACAATTTTTACAGAAAGGCGATGACGTGTATTCAAATTTACTGCTTCCATGTTCTTTTGTGTCAAGGTCTTTCGAGAGACAGCATAATTATATTTCTTCATTAATTTAATGGAAGGATCGAAAAGTGTGTCATTTAATGAAAACGAAGTGCTGTATGAAAAATATTCTAAGATATATATTGTGTACGTTATTATACAAAAACAATAGTAAAAATTACTATCAATACAGGTTTTTAAAAGAATAAATTTTTTTGTTAATGTGGAACACGAGCTTTCATTAACAAAGTAGGAAGAAGATAATTTTTTTAATATGATATTTCAGCATAAATAAAGCGAATTTAACGAAGTATATTGTGTATACATTAAGAATGTATCAAGTGTATAATGTCTGCAAAAAGTAGTTGTTATTGGAAATATATATATACTTTCCATATAAAAATAAATGTTATATACATATGAAACAGATCAATAAGATCAATATTTATGTTTAACAATACAATTTTTAATTTTCATTTTATTTTAATTATATATTTGATAAACATGTCTACACACTTGTTACTAAAATAATTTTTTATCCAGATTATTTCTGCCAAATTTTTTATATTACTTAAAAAAAAAATGTAATATAAAAAAATCTGTAATTTTTTAAATAATTTTCTCATTTTATTAAAAAAAAATCCTTAAATTCATGTTATGCTCGAAATCATCGGCAATCTAGTACATTATGTATCTATGTCTTCGTATTATTGCATATATAGTACTCACCTCCTCTTCGGCCTCCTTTTCGATGGCAGTCAGGGACTCGGCATCAGCGAGATTGTCGACGGCGATAGCCAAGAACACGTTCAAGAGGATATCTGTGTTGCTATCTTTGTCAAGGATCAATTAAAATTTATTAAATCAGACCGAATCGATATTACACTTGCGCGTGAAGGAAAGGGACGATTGTTTCGTCGCTGAGTCATCTTTTTCAATAAAGGATACAATTACCGCAGATGAAGAGAATAATGAAATAAACGCAGGCGAGTACGCCGATACTGGCGACGCCACCATAAGCTAGAATCCCGATGTACATCACAGCATTCCAATCCTCACCGGTTAATATCTAGAGATGCAGAGAAGCCGAGCGTTATTTTTAGAACAGGAAAAATAGAGACGCCAAAATAAGAAATTAAATCAATCTCAGAATCAAATTTCATAATGAATCAGGAATGCAATTTTGCGATTTTATAGCATATATTTGCAACAAGTTTCCTTTTTTATGAAATAATTAGATACCTGAAATACGGTGAGTAAACTCTGCCAAAAGCTATCAAAATTATGGCGCGTTTTTTCCTCCATATCACTGAAATTGAACTTTCCACCGAAGACCTATTCAAAGGATAAATTTCGGAGAAAATAAATGAAAAGATGTTGTGTCATTACATCGTTATAGATCCTTCGCGCTGTATCTACCTGCATGCCCAGAAGAGCGAAGATCACGATGAAAAGGAAAAGCAGAAGCAACAGCGAGGCAATCGATTGTATCGAGTTCAATAAAGAGGCCACTAAATTCGACAGTGATCTCCAATATCTGCAAACAGAAGGATAACCCAACTCGCATCTTTCATCGCGCACATCACATTTATCTCTTGCGTTAAAATTTAATTTATATTTCTTTCAAAGGTACTGATGTGTCGAAATTTTTCGACAGTCGAAGTTTTGTGACGAAATATCGATGCCATAATTTTGTAGAGTTTGATAAACTTAATTTATGTCTGTAAGATTTGGCTGATCTATACTCACTTCGTTACTTTGAATACCCTGAGCAGCCGGACGCAACGAAGTACGGAAACGCCAAGAGGCGGCATTACACGTGTATTTGTAAGTATCATTTCGGTGATCGAACCGATTACGACGAAGCAATCGAAACGATTGAACAACGAGACGAAATAACCCTGCAAAGTAAATTACAATATCTGAAGATTGATAAACGTTTTATTTATATTTATTAAGACAGAACTACGTATCTTTCTATGTAATACACACACACACACACACACACACACACACACACACACACACACACACACACACACACACACACGAGTGTTTCCTCTAACTTTCCTCATTTAAAATATCTCTGTTGGTTTTCATGATACAGGAAAATATTACAGAGAAAATTTGTTTGATTGGAAGGAACACATATTATGATGAGCAAAAAATTTTTTTCAAGGTTATAATTTTTGAGATTTCAAGGTCATCGAAATTTTTTTAAATCAAATAACATATTTTCATTAATGTAGTAATGTAGTTCATAAAAAAAATTTAATATATGATATGTTGTTCTTCAAATGACCTTGGACATAAAAAAAAATTACATTTATATAGGAAAAAGAAGAATTAACACTTAAGTGTTTTCAATGAAGATATTTATTTACTTTAGTTTGGAAGATGTTCGAAATGATTGCCATTAACTTCCATATATTTTCTCTCGACTTTTTAAATCGATAGAAAAAAATCCCCATAGAAAAAAATCAAGTGGCGTACCGGCTAACAAATTTGTTCACCACGCCCAATCCGGCGATCGGGAAACATTCTGTTAAGCACATTACGTGCGATAAGTACATTATGTGCTGGACAATCATCTTGCTTTAATCACATTGTAATATGTGGCTCAATGGAACTTTGTTTAATAATATTTGTAAATTATTTCTCAAAAAATTTGCATATTTTTTGTTCATTTAAATTTCCTTCCAAAAAAATGGAACAATAACGCGATTTTCAATTAATATCACGCCAGACATTTACTCTATGGATGTTGCTGTTGTACTTGTCGAAGCCAGTGTGGATTGTCAACGGTCCAATAATGCATATTGTGTGTATTTAACTGTCCATGAATTGTAAAAGATGACTCGTCTATAAACAACACATAATCGAAGAATTGTTGATCAATCTCTAACTGTTTATTTTGAAAATCGTTACCAGCAAGAGATTGATGTAAGCATATGCGATAAGGATGAAAATTATGGCGTTTCAACATTTCCCAAACTCTTTTAGTAGATAAATCACATCGAGTGTGGTCTTGGAAATCATTGAAAATGCGAAACAATTATTTATTTACCGCATTCGAAAATATGTGGAAGTTAATAGCAATCATTTCGAACATCTTCTGAACTAAAGTAAATAAATATTTTCACACATTGAAAACACTGAAGTATGTTAACTCTTCTTTTTCCTAGTAAATGTGTGATTTTTTTATGTTTAAGGTCATCTAAAGGACAACATATCATGTATGGTTAAATTTGTTTTTGTATGAACTACATTACTACATTAATGAAAATATGCTATTCCATTTAAAAAAACGCGATCACCTTCTACGCGATAAATTTCAAAAACTATGATCTTGAGAACAATTTTTTGCTCATCATAATATGTGTCCCTTCCAATCAAACAATTTTTCCCTGTAATACTTTGCATATTTTTTGTTACCCCGTATCATCAAAAACAACGGAGATATCTTAAATGATCAAGTTAGAGGAAACATCTTATATATATATATTCACCTTATTAGTGTAAAAATATATATCAATAATTATAAATAATGAACATTACTTGAGTAATATAATATCAATATTAACCCTTAAGTGCCACATGTCAAAAAATCACGCAGATATCACACGAGATTAATTGGATCCCAGCGAAAAAGTGTATACTATTCCTAGAGTTTTTAAAGCATACTCTTTTTAAACAATAAATCTTTTTTTTTTTTAACTTTTAATATTTTTCGCTAAAAATTTAGAGTTGTACTTCTAAGATAGTACATATATATATTGAATAAACCACTTGGGATCTTTTGGATCCCAAGTAGCATTTAAGAGTTAATTAATTTCGTCATGATTTCGAACATCGAGCAAAATCGGGCAATGATGTAGCAGTCACTCACCTGAAAGCCTAAACTGTACATTTTTAATATCATCTCCATGGAGAACAGTACGATGAAGAACATGTTCGTGATTTCTAATAATAAAAGAAGAAGAAAGTGCATCACTAAAGGTGCCGGAATGGATTTATAATTAAAAACAAACAACAGTCAACATTATTTCCACCAAGTAACGACGCGACAATATTTACCTTGAAAGCGGTCCAACCATTCTGGCTGATCGTAGTGCTCCGTGGCGAGAACACCAGTATTCAAGAAGACCAGAACTATAATGAGCCAATAGAAGACCTGGGACTTTACAGCCTTTCTACAGGCTCTTCGCATCCGCCTGTTCACCCTGCGAATGTTCGTATCACAAAAAAAATATGCGTGTAGTTTAAACTTCATATTCGCTCGTATATACACACGCTTAGAGAATCTTCGGACTTCGTCAGACAAGCGATGCTTTGATCTTTACTATAACTAACATTTCTCGATACATGTAAAAGCACAACGGTATTTTATAGAAAGATCTTTCTGAAGTCAATTATTGAGATTCGTTGAAATATCTGCGACGATGATTATCGCGAGAGGTTATCTATTTCTAAAAGTACCAAATTTCTTATTTACTAAAAGATCTAAGTGAATGAATTACATAATAAATTACATACTATAAAAATAAAGAAAGTAATGCAAAATTAAATATAAAGGACATAGTTATTGAAAAATTAAAAATTTCAAAATCTTATCTTTTTTTTATACAAGAAATATAATATTAATTAAAAAAATGAAAACGGTTAATAACCGCTCGATACTTCTAATGTTAAAATGGACATTTAAATGGACTTAATTTTAGGAGATGATATTGGATGTTGTATTTACCTTTCTAAATCTCGTTTTTTCTTTTTGTAAACGGACTCTTGTTGGATCCCTTCCTCGTCACCCTCCAATTGGTCTGTGCTTTCTATTTCATTTTGCTGCTTAGCTATTTAATATTAAACTCAGTTAATTAATTAACAACCTTCAATTAGGAAGGAAAAGTTATTTCATTATATAAAATTGGATTTGGTATAACAACTTCTCGAATTTATTTTACGCACTCCTATGCACATTTGCATAAATGCACAATACGAAACATGTCGCAATTAGATAAAAGTCTATTATTATATATATCTCAAATTATTTTTATTATATTTAACTTCTGTTTATACAATATCGCATAAAACTTCCAAATTATGTTTAATTATAATAACCGAACATTTGATTGAAATTTTATTCCTTTGATAATTATTACTTATAATTCTATCAGTGTAGACTTTGATTTTAGAAAAAAATTCTCTCTCCCTTTGTACATAAATACGTACTTTTTCCATCTTGTAACATTTTTGGCTCATCGGTTTCTGGCTCGATGTCCTCGGCTTGCGTTATCCAGTCGAGGTAACCCCTAAGATCGTCCTCGATCTGCTGTTTCTCCCTGAGCTTATGAAAGTCGCCACGCGCCTTTGCCTTCTCTCTCTCCTTAGAAAATTCACTGTACAAAAGTGGGACAAGTGCATATACGGTCATGCCGCGTCGTGATTAGAGATACGATGTGAGAGACGTGTAATTGGAATTCAAAGGCAATGAAACGGAAATCGAGACGCGTGTGAAAAGGGATCTTCTTTATTTGTCCGCGCTTCTTCGATCTCACTCGAACAAGGACAAGTATGATGTAAATACGGCTTTCGTATCGGAAAACATCTAGCGAAATGCTGTCTTCCGACGTTCACGGTCTTCCTTCTTTTATACAAGTAGAACAGAATCGATCCATGCCACTAAAGATCTAATTATTCTAAGAATAACGCTTCTTGACGAACGCGCGTCTCCATAAAAAGTTTGATATCTTCCGGTAGGAATTTTGATACATAAAATTTCATATTCTGTCAAGCCAGAGGAAATTTTATTATTTGCATAATTAATCGGCACCTGTTTATTCTTTTTATTGAATCTCGAAACATTAAGGAACATATATTTCTAACATTTCGTCGATATTTTGACTTATTTTCGAGCAGTCTTTCAAATGTATTTCAAACGTGCATTTTGCGATGTTTCCGATAACGAGAGTGTTTGTGCGTATGGTGTTAAGCGACGGATAAAACGTAAAAAGGGAAGGAAGTTAAATCGCGCTTGTCATCGATACCGTTTTCACACCTCGATTAACGGCCTTCCTTTACCGATACGCAATGAAGTGTGTGCGTGTGTATATGTGGTATCAACCTAAGAAAGGGATATTTTTATCTTGATCCCCCTTTCTCCCTTATCAAGGATTGCAAAACTTTGTAAAGATAGATGTTAAAAGCTGCTTCGGCGGATTAAAGCAATCCTCAATCCCGAAACATAATAGGTAGGCAGTAAGCCTTAAGCCGTAAGAAATCAACCAATCGATTATTCTTCTCACATTTGATTCGCAATTGGCCTATTGGCTTAATATCTTATCGTTTAAAGCTTATTATACCTGTTGTGTTTTGTAACTAAAGAATCACTTAAGCGCATCGCGGAAATTAAAAATTATTTTATTATATATCAGTAAATATTGCATTTATATATCTGTATATAAAGTACATGATATTTAACATTTATTATTCTCAAAATTTGATTTAAACAAATATGAGAATCTGTAATCTTTGGACGTAGATATTCTTTTTGTGACAAATTCTGTCTGTAGGACAAAATTTTTCCCAACACTTACCCGGACAACACACCGAGAATTAGATTCATCACGAAGAAAGCCCCTAGGATGACCATTGAAATGAAGTATATCCATTGCCACGAACTTCCCATCGCATCCTCGATCTATCATATAAATCAAAATTACGAAGAGAATTAGTTTCTCAAAGGATTCTGCTTGGTTTTTTTTTTGTTATTTAAAATCAACAATGTCTAAAACTTTTACAAAAAATATATAGCTAGAGTCTTTAGTGTATAGGATCAGTGCAAAAGTTCGTGCCCGATTTATTATTCAAAGTTCAAACAGCTATAATTTTGTAAAAAATAAACGAAATTTAAATTAAAAAAAAAGGTTTCAAAGCTTGAAATCTCTACTTTCGAATGGTTACTATATTTTTTTAATTTATGTGAGTTTTTACATATAGAAAACTACGAACTCAAAAAAAATGAAACATTTTCTTTTCACTTTGTAGATCTGTAGTGTGCCCAAAAAAAAATTTGAGCAAATTTTCGATTGTCTATCGAAAAAGCTTGAAGTTTTCCCTAAAATTATTTTTTTTTAATGTTCCTACGATTTTTTGTTCCTGAATTGTGGCAAACTGAGTTGTTAAATGAAATGAGTATTTTGTGAATTTTGACTTTGATTGCTCATAACTCTAAACCATCACAATTTAAAAAAATTAATTTTTAAATTGTCTCATCAGGTAGCGTAAGATTTATTTTATTTTTAACAAAATAGCAGTTGTTTAAAGTTTGAATAATAAATCAACACGCAGGCACGAACTTTTACACTGATCCAATATACGCGAATTAATACAGAAAGCTATAGTAAAGAGTGAATGTCTGTTTTTCTCGTTAATACTTGATTAGATAAGACTATTATATGAACATGATTATTCTGTCAAATAAAACAAAAACATGATTATTACACGTGCAGTGATTTTACATTATAAAGCACGTCCGTCCAGCCTTCGAGGGTGATGCATTGGAAGACCGTGAGCATGGACAGTCCAAAATTGTCGAAATTTGTGATGCCGTAATTAGGGCCTTCCCAAAATTGTCTGCTGCAGTAGTAGGATCCGATCTGATCGCACTGGAAGCCTCCGGGGCCGCATGGTATCGGATCGTCCATTATCTCGTCTGCGGTATAAAGATGAATCAAATTTTTAATCCCAACGGGATAACAGCGGTCGCGGAGCTTAATAAGGTCAGCACTCTGCGCTAAAACTTCTAATTGACTCGAACAAACGAGCAAGTTTAATGTATCATAATAACACGTTAAAATATTTGCACATTTTTCTACATATACCTTAGGCAAACGGCTTGAGACTAGTACTTTTCTTCCACTAATGCAAAGACGATATATTAGCCTTTCTGTCTCACGCTTCTCCAATATGTACATAGATCGATTAAAGGAGCTCTACTCGTTGCTTTGTTAAACTTTAAATTACGTTAGGTTGACACCGCCAGCATAGCAAAAAAATCATATCTGTATCTCTTATCAAATTAAACTAATGGATATAGTAACTAATTGGCTTCTTTATTAATAGCACATAAGTATAGGACAAAGAAATATCGAAAATGCAATTAAAGTACCGATTAATTAATTTTAATTAGTTGAAGTAATTATTTTAATTGATTAAAATGAACGTTGGCTTCTCTGCAATATCCTATTGTATCTATATAAAAATGATAGAACATAACATAAATACGAAAAGATATTAATTAATTAATACAAATTAATTTTATATATATGAATAGAATACAATTAATCTTAGTTGTTGGAAATAAAATTGAAAAGTTTCTGTATATGGACATCAAAATTAGAGATTTTCAGAGCAAGAAGTTTGGCAAAGGCATTGTGCGAAGTAAACTTTTTTCTTTCTCGTCACACACACTCTCTCTCTCTCTCTCTCTTTCTCTCTCTCTCTCTCTCTCTCTCTCTCTCGAAGTTTTTGTATTGCCCGAGCCCGGGAATCATATACTATTTTATTAAAATGGCATCCATATGCTATTTTACATATTCCTGTGAATCAGCTGTTCATCGCGCAAGAGGCTCGTAAGTCTCGCGCTTTGCTAAGACGAATAGAACAAAGACTCTTGCATATCACATAATGCATAAGAAAATAAACCAATCAAAGTCCTTTATTTCCTTCCTTTCCATGAAATAAAGGACTCTGATTGATTGATTGATTTTCTTATGCTTTATGTTTTATATGCAAGAGTCTGTTCTCCCCGCTCAATAATAATTAGACGTTAGTTTTACATCTTGTGTCGGTTGAATCGTATTATATCTAAAATAGTCGTCCCGGCATAAAACGTGTTTCGAGGTCTAGCCGGAAGTTTCTCTCGCCAGATTCCCATCCAACTTTTTCCAATTTTTTTATTCTAATCACCAAGTGGCAACTCTTAGGAACGTCTGCGACATGCGTAATAATTTAACGGATCCCACATTACATCTCGTTAATTTTTTATAATTTTTTAATGTCGGATGTGGGATAAATGTAGGTAAATTTCTTCTATTATATATCAAATTTTTGATAACGTTATATCAATTTTTTTCGCACGAAAAAGTCTTGACGTAATTTAAGTATTACGATTATTTAAGAATTCACTCATAAATAAGCACTCTATTTTTTAGAAAAAAGGAATCATAGTTTTTCCTTAAAAAGTCTCATTGTATACGAACTGAAATATATACAAACATGAACTTATTTCCATCCGATCATATAAAAATTTGCAAAAGATAAAACATTAATTTCAGGAGAAAATTTTAGCTTAAATTTCATGGGGAGAATTTAACAGAATCATAATGCATAATTAATTTCTAATGATATATTAAATAAATTAATTTTAAAATAACATTAGGTAAATACAAATTTGTATTTCTTTCCAAATAATCAAAATAAAGAGCATCGATCCGCAATTGCCGTCATTAAAACATTGTTACATCATTCATTAAACTTACGTATATTGAAAAAATTCTGGAACACGCACTTACCGGTTATGTTGTGCCGGCATGTTTTGTGCATTTTCCCGGAGAATAGCTCGAGGCCGATGATGGCGTAAATGATGATGACGAAGAGAACTAATAAAGCAATGTGCAAAAGTGGTACCATCGCCCTCAAAATGGAGTTTAGGACCACCTGAAGACCTATGCAAATAAATTTATTTTTATCAATTATACATTATTCTCATTAATTCTCTAAACAACTGAAACACTCCGATTTTAAACAAAAGAATTAATGGTGTTATTAACACCATTTCATTCATAAATTTGTATCTAAATTTTGTTAATTTTTAGTATGACTTCTAGAGATCAAAGAGAGCTCTCTTTGTTTATTGTTTGTAAATAAAATTATTCAATCACATTAATATTTTGATCGGAAGATCTTACTTGGAACACCGGAAACCAGCCTAAGAGGACGTAAAACACGAAACGCCCTTAAGGCCTTGACGTCGAAACCCTCCTTCATAAGTATCGTCAACACCGTGCTTACCATTCTGTAAAGAGGAATGCAAAAAATGTTTTCTATGCAACAGAGGATTAATGATTTGACGATAAAATGAAGACTTGATAATGAAGGTTGCAAAAGTCATTTTCCCGGAACGTAATTTGTTCCTGAAGAAAGGAGTTTTATGTGCCAAGGCTAATAGCACCATAAACAATGTGTGGAAGCATTTACAAGAACATTTACGAGGCATAAAACAGGGATGATAGAAGAGAAAAAGAAAATTTTTCCTCAAACGAGATTCATTGAAAAAGGGAAAATAGCTTTTTAGCATCTTTTTGTTCTTAGCAATCTTTCTTGTCACGCCTTTAAATTACAATTTTCGCGCGGACGTTCGACGTACGTGACGTTGTCATAAACGAGCCAAGATGAAGGGTGAACAGTCAACCGGAAAGAAACGATTGTATCGGATGAGACAATTTCAAATGTTACCAGTACAGCGGCTGCATTTTTTTCGTGCATTATGTCATTTGAATAATGGCCGTGTAATGATCGACTCGATAAGGGAAGAGAGTAGATGTGCTGCACGTTCTCCTATGGGAATTAAGACGAATCGATTTGCCGTGTCGTTAGCTGAAAACGGTAAAGCTATCAGACGGCAAGTCGGATATACGCGAAATGTTCGCCTCCGAAACAGGTAGTTACGCCTGTCGATTCGAATCCACCGTATCTGAGATCAATTTTGCGAACAATCCACGCGTTTGCTACGGAAATAAATTCACATCGCGGATCATTAACCGGGAAAACAGCAGAGGGGTTGACCGATATGCTCTGTTTGTCGAACTCATCGGTATTTTACGCCCGCACACGTGCATCTATAAGGTTTTCTCGTCTCTTTATCCTGTGAAAATCGATGATTGCAAGTAAATAGGGTACCATTATTTGCGTTTTATATATATATATATATATATATATATATAATATATACACACATTATGTTACGTATCGTGACAGTAATAATTGAGTAAAAGCGTATCAAGACTGAATACCTTGTACAGTACTGCTCTATTTGTGTGGCAATGAATATTGCAATTACGTTTAATGATTTTTCATGCTTCTTACTCGCAAAGTTATCAGGAAATAAATGGGACCAAGTATTTTTTTTTTAACGAAGCATCGAAAGAACACGTTATTCAGGATTGGAAAAGTTGCTTTGTAAAAGTAACTAGTTATAATTACAATTATTTAAAAAGTAACGAATCGTTACTTTTCAATTGCATTTCTGTTAATTTTTTTGTAATTTTTTACATTGCTTTAAACATAAGAATCTTACATATTTTTAATATTAATAACTTATACTAAACATTCGATTTTATATTCTGTATTATTTATAAGAAATTAATATATACACTTGCTATTGGGAGGAAATTTTTGGATCAATATTATAGGATCAATATTAAGACGTATTTACATATTAAAAGGATATATCTTATAGTTTTTAATGCAGACATTTATACAGTGTAATGATTAGTAGAGATAAAGGTAATTAATAATTAAAAGATTTTAATCACAAGAAATAATCACCGAATACTTAATTTTGATCAGTCTATGTTGAATAATATAAAATAACTGTAAACGTGACTTTAATTAAATTATATATTGCTATTTATAAAATATATAACACTAGCAATATATAATTTAA
>NW_017305375.1:6223779-6249010 GCF_001594115.1 Trachymyrmex septentrionalis
TAATTATTGAAAAAGTAAACTATAATTATAACTTTGTTACAAGTAACTAACCCTGGAAATTACTGTTATTATTTTTGAGAAAGCAATGCGTACTTTGTAAAATTCTAATAAATATCGCTCATATACAATTACAAATGTAAATCCCACGTGTAGAATCAATCCGCAAATTATTAATTGCGGTGAGAATTATCAGCGCTCGATCATGTGAAAAAGAGCAGACTTGTTAGGACATTATCGACATAAGCGACCCTCGTAAAATTTCAATTCCCGATCCGCTATTATATCCGACTGAATTTAATTTACACACATGAACCATGCCATTATGTCGACCGATCGGCCGTACGCGCGTGGGATTATTTTGCTCATTTCCCATATACTCGTATATATTCCCATATATATGACTTCATATAATAAAACTAGTCATTTCATCTCACTATGGAGAAAGAGATTTTCAAGTGATATTTTCTTTCTTCCGATGCCGCCGTCTTCGCTCTCATTCGGCGCGCTGTCAATTTCACTTTATTTACGCTTCGCGAAATACACGGCCGGATCAACTGGTTCGTAAAGCTTAAATCAATTTTATTTCTGTAGCTTCAGACGCTCTCGTGCGCACTCGCGTTTTTATGAAACAAATACGACGTGCAGCTTTCGTGTTTGTATCGCGAGTTTCATATTTTTGTCAACTTTTTTTTAATATGTACGCGAAAACATAAAAATACAGTAACTTCATAAAAAATAACTTTGTTTAAGTGCGTTTAGTATAATCAATACACATAACAGAGTGAATGCAAAACCACTTTATTATTTATGATCTTGTAATTCCTATAAATATTACAGCTCTATTGATAAAAGCATTTTGAGCACAATAAATACTGCCGATATTCTTCATTACGTTTTGTAAAATGCAATTGTTCTGTGTGGAATTATGTTTATTTTTATTGAAAATTTATATAAAATATAATTCTGTTTATTTTTATTGAAAATATATATTAGGTGTAATTCTATTAAAAGTGTATATTAGATTTCATGAAAGTAACTTGATCATTGACATATCTGTGATAAGCGAACGCCAAACTCGAGTTGCACTACTTGCCGCTGCATCGTCGACACTGTCATTGATAGTATGTGCACTGAAAAGACATCACTAGGTGCAAACTATCCACCATCAAAGTATATGATCACCATGCATTATCGATTACGTCGGCATTGGTCCAATTAATTTGCTATCGATATAGGTTGTTAGGTGCTATCTTCGTCGACACTTGCCCATCGGCCATCGAATTCGGGGAAAAATGAGTTTATTATAAAATAACGTTGGAGGTATTATTGGATATTGTGGTGTCACAAGGACGTTATTTTTAAGCAACGTTTATCATTTAGTAAAAGATTAAAATTGAAATATAGATGAATCTGTGGAGAAATTTGCGTGTGTGATTGCATCCTCAGGGTAATTAATCTCTCTCCAAAAATTTAGCAGCGAAGAAGAAGAAATTATATATTCAATTTCGTTCTAATTTAATTTTAACAGATTCAATTAATATACTGTAAAAATCGCTCAAAGAAGGAATAGATCTATTTATAAGCAGGAGGGGAAGTAAACGTAGATTTTCAAGGTTAATGTACTCACCCGATCACGACTATCGTGAAATCCAGCAAGTTCCAGCCATTACGGAGGTAAGCTCCTGGATGCGCGACGAAGCCGTAAGCTATGATCTTCATCACGCACTCCACCGTAAAAATCACAAGAAAAACGTACTCTATCTTCTCCTGCAACACCAGAGGAAAAATCGTCGTGAAAAATATGAAGGGAGGTGCACTGGCGTAGATCGATTGCCTCTAAAAGAAGAGGAAAGTTACAAATAGAAAGGCCTCTTCTGTAACCGTCTTAACGTCGGAAAGAGGCCTTTGATTGATAAGCATCAAGCGATAAGACACCTTCGCAATTTTGACTCTGCGACATGTCGTCAACCGAGGGTGGCAATTAGAACAAGCGATGAAAACAAATGACGACGGGCTGCAATTAAAAACGCACGAGACGAAGGAAACAATATTTCGCGCGCACGTACACGAATGTCTTCGTTAAACATTTAAAGCACGAGCGTTGCGGTTGCAGTTGGATTACGGCGAGTTACGACAAGAACGTGATCATCGTTAATCGCTCGGGAAAAGGGGTGTCAACTCGCGTCGATATTTTTTTCAGGAACTTGGGTACAGTAATTTTTCACTCACAATTCGAATTGCGTAACCTGTTGCTGTCTTTTTTCTCCGAAAATCTCTTACCCCGCGCTTGCAGAATTAAGTAGCAAAAACTTTAGTAAAACCCTTTTCCAAATTTCGAAACTTTGACTAACTCATTACATGGGATCACAAAATTAATTAATTACAATGTCAGCTGTACAAAATTGTATATCATTTTGGAAACTTGTTTTACTTCTCTTACCTTCCATATACTTCTTTTTTTGTGCTTAATTATGGTGAAGGATTAATAAAATTTTATAATCGCTTGACTCAAAAAAGTTTATTGTAATTTTATTGAATATGCGAATTTTGTAAAGCAGAGAGTAATGTAAACAGAACATAAAGAATGCAATAATATACTTTAAATTAAGAACAAGAGAAAATGCAAAGCAGATATGTATTTTATAAAATACATTGACGAGTGCAGGACTAACTTTTCGATCTCAAATGCTCCTCATTAGCATAACTCGTCGACAGTAGTAACATCGTCGGTCATCGCGCAAAAGGGTTAATCGACGCATGGTGTTATGGTTGCAACGGGCAGAGGGTAAGGACGGCACAGGCCTTGGTGAGAAAAACAGGCGAAACAAAAGGAAGAAGCGATGGGTTAAAAATAAGGCTGAAGTGCACTCGTTCGTACACATCAGAGGTAGGAAAAAAAGCCGCTACGCGGAGAAGGCGCGCAGGGATGGTGGATGTTAAAAGGGAAGTTGAAAGGCGCAAATGCGGCTACAAGAGAGGACACAAACCCTTTCTGTCTCCCTTTTTCTTTCCCCGCGCAACATCCATTATGTTTAATTTCCAAAATCGATCGATTATTGGCCCGTTGAAATAAGCCCGAGAGCGCATTATATTGCTCGGCTGCCCGTGTTGTTCACCGATGCGTGACACGTGGGCGCCATTACATCACTTTGAAGATGTAAAGTAGTATAAAGTAAAATATGAGGAACCGAAAGTTTTTTTTTTCGGTTGGTGGTCTCATATATTTTATCAAATACTTGCTTTATTACGAATTTAGCCTCAAGAGCGTGAATATTATTTAGCACTTTGAATTCACGACATGACTTTTCGAGGATTTGCTTTCATCAGACAGAATTTTATAATTTTCTTTTACTGAACCATACATATCACTCGTTATTTTATTGAGCTCTTTTCGTAAATTTAATGGAAATAAAAATAATTCACAATTATATATTCGAGAAAAAATGAACAAAAATTGGAACATTAATAATATAGTTATACTTTTCTATCTATTTTTTCATCTATTATTCATCAGCTTTATTCTTTAAAGTTCGTTTTCATAAACATAAATTAATTTATCTTTAATTTATTGTCTATCTCTTCTTCGAATTATACTTTTATATACATTTATTATAACGATAGTATAATTTCATTAGAAAATGCATTGTAGTATACTTATATATCGTGTAGTTTTCTACTTGGTCACACGAGGATTAACCTATATGTCTGCAATATGAGCGAAATATGAGAAGAGCAGATGGTAAATCTAGGAAGGTAGATATTACGTAAGTGTACTTGCCGAATAATAGATTCGTCGCTGGATATTAAATGACAGATTACGTTCGACTAACGAATATTTTATCGCCTATGAGAGATTAAACTGTTCGATTTGCCCCATGTAATTTTGTTACATTGCATATAGTAATTAATATACTTGTGAAAAGAAAAATTTTCGGCACTTCATATCCCTTAAATTATAACAATTTTATAAATACGATTAATCAACGTTGCTTATTTCGTGAAAATTATTATAATTAAAAGATAATGTTTGCTGGAAACACTAAATGCTATTTTGCATTATTTTAAATTTAACATATAAATTAACGCAGACCGAATTATAAAAAATTTAAATTTTCTTTATCTAAAAGATAATAGATATTCATAAAAATGTTTACAATATGCTCATGATGCATACAATTACACACATTGCAAATTTCTAATATAGTTTTCTAATATAATCTTGGGCGATAAAAGATATCGAAGTTTTACCTCGATTAAGTTGCGCAAAGAATAAAAAAGTTTTTAAGAAATAGAGATCGAACTTAAGATTTGCAAGAGTTTTTGGAGTTTGCGAATAAATTCGAATCTTTTCCCGGAGGCGTTGTTCTTTGTTTCCCATTTCTCCGAAGATGCTAAAAGAGTGACATCGGATAGAAAAAAAGCGTGAAAAATAGATTAATAAAATATATAATTCTACAAAATTTCAATACGACAAATGTCTGCAAACAATTCTTACGAAAGAAATTTTATCTGTTTATAATTATTATGGATTTGAGTGTCATATTTTGCATGCAACATGCTATTTCGGATGTAATATCGTTTATTATTTACTCTAATTTCAAAACACTTTTTATATTTTCTACTTCACCATTTTGTAAGTAGAATTCTCAATCCCGATAAAAGCTTTCTTAAATTAACAGATTTGTAAAAAGCAATATTTTTACGTTTTTCTATAATTAACAACCATTAAGCTGTCATAATTGATTTCGCGTTTACACAAGTAGCTTTCCGCAAATTTCCCGTTGGCCTAATCTCAGCATAGTTTCCTCCCGGTATTAATTAGCTCAAGGAATGTCCTTTGAGTGACGTAAAACGAAGTCACACCCTTTGGCAAGGCACGACAACGCGATCCTACTTTAGCACGTGCATAATATGACGCAAAACTGAATTTCGAGTTGTTATCGAGTAGCCTCTCTGTGCACACAGGCGAATGGATAATCCCTACATATAAGTTCTATAGAAGTTCGAACCGAATCTCTGTAAGTCTTATCTCTGTGAATGAGCTTGAGCGCAGTTTCCGAATTACAAATGACTTTTGAAACGTCCGACGCCGCGGGGAGTAGCCTCAATTGATTCTCACGCTAAAGCGGCCTACATGTGAATTTTCCGATTATAGTGCGCCGGGACAGCATACACGCCGATGTTGAGCAAGATTGAACAATTATTGAACTTTCAGCTCGAATAAGTTTCATGCCACCAACCCTACATGCCGTCTCGGAATCGATAATTCGATAGAGGTTCGTGTGGTTCGTTGAACGGAACCACCACTCTTATTGTTGCAGGAGGCACCCTTCGATTTAGACGCGTGCGCATATATATGTCATAATCAGTAAAATTGCTTTATTTCACATTCGACGAAGTCGCACAAAGGAATTCCCGGCGGTGCCATTCGTAACGAGATGATTGCTATTCGCTCACGATTATTTTTAGTTCTTTTCAAAATTTATATTTTTGTATATATATTATAGATGTTAAAATAATATACAGCACATAGGCATTATCAAATTTGCTTTTATGAAGGAAAAAAATTATGTTATTCTTTTTATATGTAGAGAGAAAATGTTATCATTTGTAAAGTGACATAACTCGAAATATCAACAGTTTATTAATTTTTCTTGAATAACTAAAATAATTAAATCCAAAATAGACAATTTTTTTTCTTCAAATTTTAACTACCAAAACTTCTTAATTCTACGAATTGAGAATTTACAATAAGGCTTTAAATAATTCATTTATTTCTCGGTAGTCTAAAGGCCTAAGATGCTCGCACGGAATGCAAGAGGGTTCGATTCCCGGCCGAGGCAATATTTTTCGCAATAAGTTTATTACAGTTTTTTAAGATTAAATTTGAGAAATTTGAGAGAATTATTAATATTTCAGATTGATTGCGTTGAAAGTCCGACAACCATATCGGCACGCAATTATTATTTCTGAAATTAATTTATTTAAATGAATATATATAATAATTCAATATTTTAATATTCAGACCGTAGTGGCGCTTCGTATTTAAAGTAATGTATTTAACATAAACGGTCTTGTTTCCAATCGTATTAAATATAATTCAACTTGAAAGATTGGGGTTAGCAAAACCACGCTGGATTTATTATGCTAATACAATACTATTAATATTATACAATACTATTAATTAAATTAAAAATATCAAACAGTGCAAGGATTTCTAATGAGAATAGCCGTTAAACAAATCGATAATATAATAAGATTAGCTAAAGAGAATTGCAACTGTTTATGATCTATTGTAATTTTTATGTAAATCATTGAAGATAATCATATTAAAATGATCGAAACGTTTAGAAATTAATTATTTTGATCAATAGTATTGTATACAATATTAGCATAATAGATTCTTAATTCTAAATATTCTTTGTAGAAAATTTTCCTTTTTGTTTACAAAAACGACACAATTTCAAAAATATGTCACTCTTGTAAAAGGTATTGTAATTTCTTTCAAAACTTCAAGAGAACGACACAAATATTATTTACGGATTATGAAATAAAATTAGTTTACTTTTGATGATTGGTAGAGCAATTATTATCTAACTCATTCATGATAATTCCAACATCACTTTTGAGTTGTGTCACTTTTGAAATAAGGAAGCGGTATAATTTTATATGGACATTTAAACTTAAATGGTTGAATAATTAAAGAACAGTATAATTAAGCGCAAGTACTAAATACTCACCAAATATTGGTTGGTCAGATTAGAATCGCTACCAGGATACGGCGTATAAACAGCCAACGCGACACAGTTTGCAAATATCGTCATAAGGATGAGATATTCAAAGGCTCTGCAGAATGATATTGATAAAACCAAGTTCATTAAGGAAACTAATAAAGGTTGGTGGTCATTCGTGCATTAACCCTTTTGTTGCAGATTGTGGCGCCAATATTGACCCTAATATCAACATCGTACTGAATATGGAATTAGGGTCAATCTGAAGAAGAGCAGTTTAATATCAACCGCATTATTAATGTCGAGTTCGCAAATATATCGGTTCGTACGTGATTTCTGAACTTTGATATTTAATTCTCCGCCATCAAAGGAGCCAGTAACTGTCTTGTTAATTGCTAAAGAAGTATGCGAGAGCAAAAGGATACTTCCACTCGACGACCTTGATGCACAGCTTCCTAACAGGGTTCGTGAGGGCCAGACAGAAGAGCGCCCGGACGGGTCTGTCAGGTGGCGGTTTAGCCCCCCGTCTGACAGGCTTCTTCTGGGCCGATTTGGAGACAGCGCCGGCGGCCCCAGGGCCCGTCTGCGACGGCGGCATGTTCGCCAACTGCGTCGCATCCATCGCACCACCGACGTTAGGTTGCTGGCCGCCGGCGTTGGGGGGGATCGCGATGTAGGGGGTCGCGGCAATCGGCTGGGCCCCCGGCAGCCGAGCAGGTGGGCCCAAGACCGAGCCCCCATCCCCCCCCGCGCTCATCGGTCGCTGGTGTCGAGCTCCGTGCTTCCTGTGCTACGACGATGATCGCACGTTCTTCTTTTTCTCCTACGACGACGCTCCAGGGATTGGTGCCTAGCCACGCAGATGGCGGCGATCGACGCCGATCGAGGCGGTGTCTCAGAGACGCACCACCACGCGCTGCAGCTCGCCGGCATGCTACGGCACTGGGCTGCTATGAAGCTCCTTCCGTGACCTGCAACAAAAGGTCGGGGTTCATGAAAGGGTATGGTACAGAGGAAAGAGAGAGAGAGAGAGAGAGAGAGAGAGAGAGAGAGACTCTTTCGATTGTAACGGTCGACCGTGAGTGTATCGCGGCAAGTATTCTATAAACTGTAATTATTCATGAGAATGCCGCGATGCATTCACAAGCACGAGTCAATGTACACTCGAAAATGTTCTCGAAACGCTCACATAAATACTAATACTCTCGAAGATGTAATGTTTAATTTTGAGTTCACATTACAATGAAAATAATTTTAGCGTTTGAATGTCAGTGGAGGAGGATGAATATATTGCGCGAGCCACTTTATTACTTTGTATTACTTTACAAATCAGTTGATAATTATTTATTACAATTATCTTTTGTGCATTATACCTTTTTACAATTGCATTATATCTTTTTAAATACACGTTACAAATACAAATTGCATCACAAATAATAAATTAAATTGACGCCTTTAGTCGGCGAAGATTTCGCTTTATATTAAATATATAATATAAGATAGAATTTCGAATGAAACGTAATACAATGCAAACAAAAAAAATAGATTAGATATTATATAGAAAAGGGGGAGAAAATCAGGAGACTCGGCAGATACGGAAAGTTGATGTTTCACGCGTTCTACTCGGAAAAAAAAAACAGGATATTCCAAGTAATCCAAGAATCCATCAGTCTCAAACGACGCAATTATACCTTTGACGGTGCGAATCCGCCAACAGAGGCAACGTGTACAATGCGTTGGGGGTCGTGCAGCTTTCTCCCCCGATTCAGAAAGGATAATACATAGTGGCGCGGGCTTTCGATTGCACCGTGGGTGCAATAAAAAGATAACGGTGCTGCCGAATGAAAAGAACTCGATTATTTCGGGTGCAGTCTTCCTACCGATCCTGCCGCTATCAATCGCGGTATTCTCTGCAGAAAATTTGGTCATTTATTTCTTTCAATTGCGAGCAACGTTGGGAGCGGCCGAAAATTTGTTACGTTAATGGAATAATAAGATTAATTCATCTGAGAAATTCACGCGATTATATCTTCGGTTTTCATATTTTCCCAAACAATAGAAAGATTATTTCATTCCGCGCTCTTATTCTTTAATTAAAGATATTTTATATCTCGGCAACAAATTGATCATAAATCCTTTTTGGGTCACAATTAAATTCTGAACTATTCTTAACTTCTCACGGTACTCGTATTATTGATTATACAACGAAGATGCAACGGGAGATAAGTCATTCATATGAGGCAAACATGATTACGGTGAAAAATTGCGGGACATGTTATCTAAAGGCACATTTTCAAAGGCATATTTCACCCTTTTCAAGTTTCTCTACCGGAATCGGTAAATCCTCACATAAATTGGACGTAGATCGCACGTGGTAACACGACAATTATTTGCGATAGAAATCAATAGATAACACTATAATAGTTCGCGTTACAGTACGAGCGGTCGATGCTTTCCTGACCTTCCGTAATCCCCGCTATCGTGCACAATAAATCGTTTGTCGATAGGAACCACTATTACGGTGGACAATTCTTCGCAATTTAACGAACGCATTGACTTTTCGAACAATTTTCTTGCCGCGGAACGCAAAACCTGCGTTTGAAAGTCATCTTGATTGATTTGACTAATCCGTTCTGTAAATCCGTGGCTCTCCATCGACCGCAACGCCAATCCGCGCCGCGCGAAAAGCACGATGGCCCTTTGAAACCAAGTCTCAACTGATAGGATAATTCTGGAATAGATGGCCACCTCTTTCGGGATCGACATGGCCACGTTAAAATATTTGCTTAAAATCCTTGTAGACGAACAATTCTCAAAGCGAGGTGCTTTTGCTGGATAAACGCAGAAATCGAAAATGACGTATAATTAAAAGAAGTTTACAAGTATTTATACAGCTAAAAATATATAAATACATTTTATCTACGTATATGAAAATATGCGTACATTAATTTTAATTTGTTCTATTAAAATATTTTATTAAAGTAGTCTATATTTGTGTTATTTACAAATTAATATATTTTCATTTGAGTCACACGTTATATACTCCTATTTATTTTATCAGTGTTTATTTTATTAAAACAATATTTTTTCGCTATTTTATATTGATGGATAAATATATCCAAAGAAGTCAGTTCAATATGATATACTAATAATAATTATATGATATAATAATATGATATACTAAAATATATATTTATAATAACAATTAGTATACAATATTAAAACTGATTTCTTATTTTTGCATTTGCTCCCTTGATATGATGAATCATTGAAAATACGTATCGCAAAGGTATCTAAACGGTGATCTACATAGAAGTCGTAGACAGTCGTGGAGTTTTAAGTCCAGAAAGAAAACCAATTAATCACAATCAAATATAAGGAAAATACTCGATTAGAATTGATCAGTTTATGACTTAAGACTTCATGACTTTTTACAATTTCTATGTAGAGGGTCCTTAATGCTTTACGTCTCGTACATCCATTGCTGCAGCGGATGCCCAAAATCATCTTCATCGCCGAGCGACGCGTTCATCCGAAGGAAACGTCGCAACGGTTGTGCGAGAGACCGGCCTGGGATTTATAGCCGAGTCCGTGTTATATTTAGTATGTCTAAATACTAGAAAGCTTTACCTACGGACGAGTTTCTCGCCTCGTGTCGCGACACATCGTGAACTTGTCTGTGATTTAATCGTGTCTCTCTCTCTCTCTCTCTCTCTCTCTCTCTCTCTCTCTACCCCCCCCCTCTTCCTCCTCCCTCTCCCCTCTCTCTCTCTTCCCCCCTCTCTTTCTCTCTCTATCGCCTCTACTTTGAGCCACAATACGATTCCGCTCGGAATTCCTTGGTAACAAATTGTACCACCTCGTGCACGAAATATTCCGCGGCGTATCTCGTTACGGTGTTTTGTTCAAGCCACTTTGTCCTCAAGGCATTGTTTCTGGGAGCAAACAGCGCATCTCACGACATAATTCCACTCAACTTTATGAAAGGGAAAGGGAATGCACGTATCAGTATACAAATTTAAACCGGTAGAAATAGAGGAGCTTATCTATTAATTGTTTGCGATGTAATGATTCTTGAAATTCGCGATTCGCATTAAAAGGACACCCCTGTGTGATTCAGAATGACAAAATAGAGTGCGATAGGTATACCTTTGCGTAGATTTATAGATAGCAATGAGTGAGGCACGTAACTAGAGATGAGTCATACAGTTTCTAGCATTTGGCGTAATTCTACAAAGTCCACGACGTGTGTCGCTGATTGTTTAGATTGAAAGTCGTTCGCTTATTATATAGGAGAGAAAGACAGGGAGAGAGAAACTAATTCAATTCCTTTTTGTTAATGTATTGTATAATTTGTCCAGTTGCAATTTAATAATGCCAAATTTAATATTTTATTCAATATTAAGCGGGTCAGATATATCCAAACGTAAATATGTAAATTAAGCGCGTGAAAGCGCATAATTAAATCAGCATTAAATTAATCTCGAGGTCAATTTAATTTTTTACTGTATATTAAAAAGCAAAAATTACTTTGTGGCGGACGAATAACAAAAAAATACATTTCCTTATTATCCACTTCATTACGCAATTACTTACGAATTGAAAATTGTATTTTATAACATGTACATATATTATCTATATATAAATTAAAAATGATAAAAATAAATTTCGTAATAATTTAATGCATTAAAGTAATCCAGGATTAATATGTCCTACATATTTCATACCATTAAACGTTAATGTAAATCCTTTATATACAATGCAATCAAAGCATAATCCAAAGTGCATGGGGCAAAATCTTCAAAGCATGATTATCCTACTCTTCCAACTCGCTCGTAACATTTGATCAAGATTGATCCTGAGATTTCCCGTTATTCCCCTGATAACAGCTTCGTTTATCCGCATCACCGCGCCGCGGATCCGCATTGTCCGCTAATCCTATCGTCCGCATCTTCCGTATGCGACATATGTATGCGTGCGTGTGTGTTTTGTATGTGTGCGTACTCTCCGTACATGCAATGCACATCTGCTTTCGAGTAGTTTCTGCGAACTTGGGCGTTTGCTGAATTATTCGAGAATCTTTGGCCGTGCGAATGATTCACCGAAAATTCACAAACAGTTTCGGAGTCGCTGAAAATCGTCGCAGCTGTCGAGGCACATGAATTCCCGTGGGCGCGATCGTGCTGCGATGCACGGTACAACGATACAACGCCACTCTATTTGTATGCCTCACGCGGCACGCGATTCAGAATCCGGGTACTCGAAATCTCTGATCGGATTTAGGCTCAGCTGCGCCGACAGTTCCGATTATCTCTGATTTAGAGATTACCTGTTAATTCAAGCAGCTGTTGTTTAAAGAGATTACAGTTTCTAATAGAAACAGGAAAACAAGTATTTCTGCAGTTTGCATAAACATATTTTGCAGCTAGGTTACGAAATTGTTATTATATAGTTAGAAATTATAATTTTGAAGTTACTTTTTTTCAGTATATAATGTAACTTAACTCTATTCCCTTTCTTTTCATCTATAATACTTGTAATTTTGTTACATTTTTTAATAACTAATTTAATAGATCGTTATATATTTAAAACAACATTTATTCGTCAACATATGGAAAAATGATCAATAAAATGAAGTATATTTAGTATATTAGCGAATAGTCAGTGATTATATTTCTTACGACTGAAATATACCTTTATCCCTGATAATCATTGTATTGTAAATGTTTGTGTTAAGGAGATTGTAAGGCAAATGCAATATGTTAAAAATTACTTGAAAAAAATTACAGATTATTCTAAATTTACAAATAATAAAAAAATTAGAGACAATTGACCATCTGGATCAAAAGTTATTTCAATAAAAAGTAATATTTTTTTAAATTTGTACTCTATAATAGAAATATATGAAAATGTATTATAAAATAATGATAAAAATCTCAATTCTTTATATAAGTACTTTATGAATTAAAATATTTATGTAAAGTTACTGCATTGAGATGCAGACATTGATTGTTCAGTAAATAAACAAAATATTTATTTGATATAAACAAATTGGTGAATCTTAATGAAACTTTGAGCAAGTCATTTTTGATACTTAAAATATTTATATTAAAAAATTTAGATTTTTGTTATTACTTTTAAAATTGTTGTTTATAATAATAAAACTAATATCAACTAAAATAAATAATCTATAAAAATAATCTGAAAAATTGCTCAATAAAAACAAAATGTTATAAACACAACTTTCACATGTATGTAATTTATTTAAAACGTAAATATTAATATATATGTTGTTTTATGCAACCTTACAACCTCCTTAAACATTGAGCTAAGAATTCTTTAGTCTAAAAAAATTTTTTAGTCTAAAAGCAGTCTTAATATTAGCCATAATTTTTATTTCAAGTGTACAATTATAATTTAATTAATATATAAATAATAATAATAATATAAATAATATAGCCCAATATATATTTAGGATAAAATAATCTAGTAGTGTTAGGAATGTATAAGATTCTTGTACTTAAAATAGCAACACAAAAAAATTAACAGAAGAATAATTGAAAAATAACGAATCGATATTTTTAAATAATTATAACTACATCGTATTACTTGTCAGAATCAGTAACTTATAATGGTAACTAATTATTTTCTGAAAAAGAAAAAAACCTGTAACTGTGACTAGTTACATTTACAAAGTAATTTTTTAATTCTGCTTACATATGTGTAAGTACATAATTATTGTAACGAACTGCGATTATTAGTAACTAATAGTGATTTAATTAAAAATTTTTGAATACTTAAATTAGGAATTTTAGAATATCTAAATATTTTCAATCCAATGACGGACTAAGTATTTTGCCGCCCTTAGGCATCAAGCCATCCTCAGGTGGGGACAAATTAATGAAGCACATTAATTTATAAATTTGAAAATGGAATTAATTTATAAAAGTGAAAATGGATAAAAAAATAATTTATATCCCCGCTGGTAAAAACATTCAATAATCCTTAAGTAATATAAATATAATACATTTTTAACTGTATATATTTAAAATATCATTTCTAATAAAATATGCTCGGTGTAAAACTCGTACAAAAATGTTAAATTAACATATTAAAAATTTATCTCAACTGTATGAAAATTTTCTGTCTTTAAAAATTTGTCATCCTAGACAAGTATCTTGTTTGCCCATGCGTTAATCCATCATTGAATATAATATATTTTTAATTATATTGAAAATATCATTTCTAACAAATTATGCTCGGTGTAACTCGTGCAAAAATGTTAAATTAACACATTAAAAATTTATCTCAACTATGAAAATTTTCTGTCTTCAAAAATTTGCCACCCCCCCAAATTTGTTACCCTAGGCAAATGACTTAGCGTTAATTGACCACTGTTTGAATCGTAATTTATCGTAATTTATCGCAGGCAAAAAAGCTTTATATATTGAACGTATTTTTCATTTTAATTTTATTTTAATTTTGATTTCTTTATTCTTATTTTATTTATATTACAAAAATATGACTAGCATTTTGCACTTCTATTTAATTTATAAATACTCTGAATCCGGCTATCATAATGATTTTTATCAAAGTATGTTTTGTACAAAGCAATGATTTAACAGCGATAAATAAATCCGAGAGATGCTGCTTGTTATAAGAGAGAAATGCAGTTTTCGTCCAGCGGCGAAAAAATTCCACGGATACTGTCGTCCGAAGTGGTGGCAACCGATCGATTGTCTTTACGTCCACGAATAATTCGCTCTGGATGAAATCACTTTAACGAGACGCTGTCAATCGCGGTCAAGTATCGCTCGATATAGTATATATAACTGCGTACTCTCTCCTGTCATTGTATGTGTGTATTGGTGCATCGCGTTTAGAAGTTCTCTCGAAGCGGCACTCCTGGGGATATTTTTACACCTAGACTTCGTGTCCGGGCATTCGTCAAGATCATCGAACCGCTCTTTTATCTGTCGCTCGAGATGCGATTTATAATTCACTTTCTCTATCTCTCATTCTATCTCGCGAATTGTTACGTATAACAATTTCTTCTCTTTGACGTTGCAATCGCAATCAACAACAGGCGGAATAAACGCAATGATCTATAGTAATTCGATTTACATTTAATTCCGATCGTGTACTTTTATATTTCGAATCAATTTTAATTAACATCTATGACTTTACAATATAAACTATTTTATTTGAACAAACTGTAGAAATTAATTATCTGGAAAGAATATAAAAATAATTCTTTCTATTTTCAATGAATTATACGCTTTGAGAATATAAAAATGACTTAAGAAGAATATTACATATAATATTCCATTCTTGAATTTCGAATAATTGTTAATAATAAACACATAAATCATGGAAAGCTTTATAGAAATAGTAATGAGAAATTATGCAGACACTACGTAGCGGCAAATGATGGTAAAAAAGTTAGTTTTCCGTTAATTTTATTTTTCTTTTAACCGAAGCGCGACGTGGAACATCCGACGTGACATTTGCACAATTTATTTAGATAAGCAAAGTAAAAGTGTGCAATAATAATATATATTATAAATAACTACGGCGTTCCTTTGCAGCCGCAAAGAGATCGTGCAGTTACGTATTATTCGCATTATGGCATATCGCATATAGATACGTACATGTACACATGCCTTGTCACTTTATCGGAAAACTCATTCAAGGATCTCCGTTTGTCGATGACGGTTATCCAAAGCGATAATATGTCACGCTGATACCTCTTGCATACGTATACGTAAATAGCTAAACACTTGACGATGCACTCCTCTTTGTAACGCGAGAAATTTATTTCGATTGATAGCTCGCCAAATTATCTTTTTAAATCTTCAACATCGATGATTTGCTTGAGATGAGATGTTCTTTTTTTATTTGCAACACATTTATATAATTTTAAAGGCATAATTTGATTATTCATAGGCAATATTAACAATTTGTTTACGATTCAAATTATTTTACCAACTGATTTTAAACGAAATATTATAAATAAAAAATTAATCATATTCTACTTATTCACATTATTAATTACATAAAAATATCACGATTAGATTTTTTTGAAAAATTTTATTTTTTTAAATCAAGAATCCAAATTTCATAAACGAATTATTCAGAGACTTAAAAATATTTCTTAATAAATAGATAGTGAAATGTAATTCGTCTTAATAAACAAGCTGTGAATTTAAAATAATGAATAAAAAAAGATCTAACGTTGCTGCTGAGAAAAATATCTATAAAAAGCAACAGTGTTTGTCGTGAACGGATGAAATAACAGGATGCCAATGGCAAAGGAGGGATCGCCTATGTGCACGTACAAAACCGAGTGGGAGGCATCTAAAAATAATTCGAACTCTGGGTCACGAAGCCGAGATCATTTGGGACGATTTAGCCTACGATACTCCGAGAAACGGGCGTTTCACCTTCCTGAGGGAGACGCACGTGATGATATGCGAGTGATTGAGTTTGCGAGGGAAATTATTATGGACGAAACATAGAAAACTATGGATGATGTTAAATAAATCACAAGGCGACAATAAGATTGTTAATTTATGTGATTTAAGTAAGATTCGATACCTCTGGTACAAGTAAATTATATGTTTAATCCTTTCAAACGCGGTGATTTAAATTTTTCTACAATTATCTTTCTTTATTAAAGTTGTGACAAATTGATTTGAAAGTCAATTATTATTTATTTCATTTTCATACATGCATATATGTTTTATAAATTATATCGAGTTACTTTCTATTTGTTTAATTTATTTAACCGATTTTGAAATTACTTGCGGAAAAATTAATAAAAGGAGAGAAACGTTATACCTCTCTTTCTCTTTTCCTTCGTAAATGTCAGCTTTAGCTGTTCTTGGAAAAAAGAAGAAACAAAATAACATAGATCGAGTTCGCCCAGTGAACGAGCAATCGATTATCTCATTAAGCTCCAGAAAAAAATCTCTGTCGCATGCGATGATACGAGCGTGATTTGACGTAGATGTAGCGCGCATTTAAGCGCAAATAATTCACGTTTGCTCGGATGCTCGACACCGATCCCGGGATTTGGCTTTCGCGGAGCAAGCGGAAATTCGTGCGCTCATCCAAGCGGAAGATACGCGGATTTACTTAGTCGCGTGGTTAAAGGAGCCGCAGCGGAATTGCTGAGGCCATCGTTCGTAGCGTTTCGGCCAGACGATAAGTGTATTCCTCGCGTTTGTACTCATTCACCACGGTCGACAGAGGCCGGTATTATATTTGCCGTCGCACTTTGTAGTGTACGTTTCTGCAAACTACATTTTGGCAGCCGACATTCGCGTATTGGACCGAATTGCAAAATTCTTTGCGCGAATATTCTCCCCGTACACGGCTCGCTACTTATTTCGAAGTCACATTGCCTGATTCGCGTCAAAGGAAAGTCCATTTATCAATCCGTACACTCTAAATTTTTTGCAGTGAAATCTTACTCCGAAAAAGTGAAAATACAACCATCCTTAAAAAAAAAATTTTTTACTTCTTGAAAAGAGTGATAATTTTTACTCTTTTTAGAGTGAATTTTTATTTTAAAAGAGTGAAATCTCACTCCGACAAAAAAGAAAAATTTCTTGCAGTAAAATTTAGAGTGCAAATTAATGACAGTACCTTCCGTTTTATTTCTCTTATTTGTGTAAAAATAAGTCTGTAGTGCGAGTATTTTCTAACTTGTTGAAAAGATAAAAAAGTTTGGAGTCACTTTATATAGGACGTTCTGTGTATCACTCTAGATTACTTTTTATATTAGATTACTTTCTATATTTTTGATACATAGTAAATTTTTTAGATATCTTAACTGAACACACATAAAAATTTATTATGCTTTTCAATTTGTGAATTTTGCTGTAACATTTATTAATGATTCGTTAAAAACGCTGCTATTACTTTAATTTTTTTTTAGAAGTACGAGCTCCTTGCTTTTTGCGGTTGCTGTTTTTGTCAGAATGATTAGGTGTTAAAGTACTGTGCACAATGTTCTTTTTTCTCCGCCGGAGACAATCGATTCTTCTTGCCATTTTCTAAACGAGACTCCCGAAAGTTCATAGACGACGCGCATTATCGGAATATCTTCTTCTATCGTCGATCCGAATATCAGCTCTATCTCATCTTCTTATTATTCCTATTTATCTATCATGCTAACCAGATGTAGAATTATCGATTTATCTTTGTTTTTATTTCAAATTTTCCTATAAATTTCATAGAATTATTCTTTCAAACATTACATTCCGAGCGATCGTTAACTTACAAAAAACGATACAAAAAAAGAGGTGAATCGTAGAATGTAAAGAGTAAGAGTAAATTTGGAGAATGTTGATTTTCAGCAACCGCGGCCCTGACAACGGTTGTCAACCCTCCGAAGCGTCGACCTACTTTGCAACCGTAGGTCCTCCCGTGTCGAAGAAACGGAATTTCGTAAATCCAGCGAAAACGTGGCTTCTGCATTTATAGCGACTTATAAGATAATTCCCAACTTACGTAGCACTTGGAAAGGTTATTGTGTGGGAGAAAAGGTCAGAGGAAGAATTCTCATTACTGATTGCGTAAGGATTTCCGTGTGTCAATTTCCCTTTTTTTTTTCAAAAAACATAATTTCTGCTTTTTATCACCGGGAAAATAATCGTTCCTTTCGTAATTGGCACCTGGAAGCCCTCATGCAGTTCGCTATGAATTTTCTTTTCATTTTTTTTTATGTAATTTTATAAATTGAATCAAACAATTTAACTATTATTTCAATTTCTATGCTCAGTTTGTCATCTTGTCAACGGTGATGTATTGTTACATAATTGCATTATATTAACATTATAGCTGCGTACGGAAATATTAATTTATAGTTTAGCTAAATCTAATTTCTTATAGAGCTTAAATCAATTTTAGCATTACCTTTTAGCTTTCTATGTTAAATAATTTTGTTAAACAATTTATTTTAAAAATACAATTTAATATTTTTAACTCTACTAGAATGTTTTTTATTTCAAATTACTGCATCTTCTGACTTCTGCAAAATTAGTCACTATATATTCTTCTTTCGAGTTCCATCGTCACTAACCGGCGATTCTCCGGAATAGAGCCGCTTCTTCAATGCCGAGAACTTCCGTCCGCCAAAATCGATCGATATCTCCAAGGTGAAATGTCGACGGTCTCAACGTAGCAGATCGTGTTGACAGAAAAGGAAATACTATTTCCTATTCGATTAGTTCGTCGCGACGGTAGAGGCGACTATAGGTGAACGACAAGTAACGTTTATAATCGAAACTTCAATATTGTCTACATCGAAATTTGGCTGGCATTGAACTCATTCCCCAACGGAAAGTGGCAGTAAAAATAGCGGGAGATACGCAAGCATGTCTCAAATGATCCTGTATAAATTCTCTCTGCAATAATTTTAATTTTTATTGTGTATTGCAAAGTCGGATATTTCTAAATTTAAAGTATCTAAATTTTTTTAATCATAACAATTACTCATTTGAAGAATAAATATTCTTTTGAGTATTATTTTAATATATTTAGCGTTCAATATCATTACATTGAAAGTCTAAAAATCAAGAAAATATAAAAAAGGAAATAGAAATTAAATAAACTTTTATGAAAATATATCATATGTATATTAAAATTGATAATTCTAGATCATTACATATGTTAAAAAACTTTTCAATATCGTGTCCGATAGCAGATTTTATACGACAAATGTAATAGCCATTTCTAAGTTTGAGACAATGATAATCCGAAGATAAATGGCTTTGTAAGGCTATCAACTAAGAAGGACGAAAATTTATATAATCTCCGTATTACGAATTAAATTACCGCGCATCTCGGTTTCCTGTAGTCTCGGTCCGCTTGTCGTATAGTAACATTTAAAAGAGCCCATAATTCTATCCGCGTAATATCGCGGATCATCCTTCTGTGCTCGGGGATTACGTTAAACGTCATATCCGTCTAGACATCCATATTTTTTCCCCGAGACTTTACTTGCTGAACACCAAGTTAAGATATACCAATGGTGCTTAATCGTGCAGTTATCTGAGCTATTATAAAAATAATTCCTATTAACTTTGCTTTTTCTTAAAGCACGCTGAAATTGAGTTTAACGGGCGTAGTTGCTTATACAACCATGATAAGGAAATATTCTTCCAATACGATCTTCGCGCGAATTGAAGCAAGTCCCGATCATTAATCTCGCGCACCATTTTCTTATAGTCGAATCCAATTTAATTAAAGTCACTCTAATGATGATTTCTAACGTGTACTTGATGAAAAAACGAAAACAAGATAAATATTTTCAAACTGTTTTCATTAAAACAAAAAATATCGATTAACTACTGCATGAATTACAATAATAATGCTTCATAAAATTAACATTAATTAGAAACCTTAAATTCATAAATTCTTACTTAAAATGGATAGTTTTCATCTAGATTATCGTTTAAACATATAATTTAATTTCTAATGATATTCATTAGATGGAAATTTTTTATGATTTCACGTCACCGCGCCGACACGTTGGCAATTAATTTGTCAAGAAACAGGAACGGGTGGGTCGTGAAAATTCTATCGTTGCGTGTCCGACTTATGTATGAAAATATCGCGCCTTTTTACCGTATCACACCACGAATGCTTTTTTAACGATTCCTGTTGTCAGCTGCAACGATAAATTCCCATTATTCTCGAAAAAGCTCCTCGGCCACGCGCCACGTCACGAACACATTTGTATAACGAATTTTTGAACAAATCTGTATTTTTTTGCACAACGAGGAATCAATATCTCTCTCCCTCGGGCGAAAGATGAAATCATTTTTGCGTTACTCATCTTTAAATATGCCGGCATATTTTTATCTTATTAAATTTAACAGCGAGGCTTCTTTTACGAAATTTCGAAAGCTTCAGAGTTTCTTCATCCTCTTGTCGCAAATTTACTCGCATGGCGCGTGATCGCGTTTCACGTAGAAAAGTGCTGTCTGATACCGAGAGAGATATAAAAATCGCGGAAATGATTTCGCTGCTGTAACAATATTATGCATGCAAGAACGTACTCACGATTGCGATCTACATGCATAAAACGTGCACCCTTCTGGCGCCGTATGCAGTTCGTGATTCCGAGGTTAACAGATCTCACCTTCGCGAATGTGATATCGATGATATTGTCTAGCGAAAAATGATTTACTTACTTAGTTAATAATTTACTTACTCAATTAGTCACTTAAATGACGAAGTTACCCTTACTCTCTAAATTCTTTTAGAGTGCAGAAATCTCTGAAGGGTGAAAATCGAATCAATTTGAAAAAAAGAGTGGCTTTGAATCTTTAAGAATGAGATTCACTTTCAGAGTGAGATTCACTCTAAAAGTTTTAGAGAGTACACGCATTCACAAATAAGTGCGAAATTTTTACATAATTTTTCTTCACCACAACGTTATAATCTTTTCTTTTTTTTTTTTTTCAAATGTAAGCATTTGTGAAGCAAGCAAAATTCAAAGACCGCCGTGATTCTCGATTAAACTGACGAAACGATGCAGTTGACACAGCGATCCAGTCCCGATCCCCGAAACGGCTCAGTTGATTGACCTCGAAGCTAAATTTGCCTAGCGATCGCAACTAAACAGGCGCGTATCTAGTTACTAGACTATCGCCATATTTTGGCTCACAGTTATTAGGTAAATCTAAATGTGTATACACGGCCTGCTAAAATTTACATCAAGTAGCTAAGTGAAACTTAATGTTAATGAACTTAATGTTAATGATTGCTTTCACTTAGAAAAGTATTCTTTCCTTAAATAATTCCTTTGTTTTCGTTAAAGCCAAAGTATTTTTCTGCAAGAGCTTCTATCTGTAAAACATTCTTAATTTACATAAAATAAGTTCTTGAATTCTTAAAATTCACTTAGAATTCGTTACGCTGTGTTTTAACTGTGTGGAAAGTCGATTAAACGCTGTGGAAGTCTACGTGCCAAGAAATTTGCAGCTAACAGTCACCACTGTTTTTACAATGTGTGATGATTATGCGAACTCATTTTCATGAGAGCGAGAGGGAAGTCGACCGAGTTTTCTCGGTCCTTTGTGCCCGTTTTGCCGCATCGCTAATCGGAAAACGGATGCAGCTACATTGACGGAGCGGAGTTTAGCCGATGAATCAAAACGTAGTTTGTGTGTCGAGTAATGTATCACGCGAGGCTCGCCGAGTATGTAAAGAAGCTGCTGGCATCGCACATAGTAGTTCGAACAAACTACATATTGATAGCGCGCGTATCTCTCTCTCTCTCTCTCTCTCTCCTGGTGCGACACGTGTCGCGATGCATAGCAAGCCGAGTAAATGCATCTGTCATTAGAGCGCAAAATAAGCGCTACCGTCATCGGCTAGCTCGTCAGGAATTGGCCGAAGAGACAACTCGCTTGTCCCCCAGATTGGCGCGAGAAGACCGCGAGAGGAAGGCAGAACGTTGCAAATTAATTCTGATTTCCCACCGATAGAGAGAAAAACAACAAAATAACTCTTTTTAATCTTTTCTAAAATTGAGAATAGATGAATACAATTATAAATTCGTATTTATTTAATGCATCGATTGCCAATGTTTGAAATGAACATACAAATAAATAAATAATATTTCAATCATTGGTTTTTGAATAAAATTTATTACTTTATCGTTACTGAAAACACAAAAAAATGTTTAAATATTATCTGCGTATGGATTATATGCGCATATTCTATGGAGAGATTGGTAGAAAATCAATTTCGTCGAGCCACACATTAATTCAATTTGTGATAAAGAACCAAATTTGTTGTATTTATTTCAAGTCACCCTGTATATGAATCTTCCAAGCTATACAAGCATATCTTCATCTACATAACGAGTGTAAATCGAGAAGTAAATCGAGAGTATAATTCGAGAAGGACCTCGTGTCCGTCCTTTGTAAGACTGTCCACCGCCATTCGTCACTACTACGATGCTGTGAATAGAAAAATATGGGATTCTATCAGACCCTATATATCTATATACGTAGGATCGAATCATGACACACATACATACACACACATTAGGAGATAGCGTAATGAAATTCATCAATTTATTTCGTGACCGCACCATCATTAAGGCATCTCGAGCCAAGCCGCCGACTTAATGAAATTCATTAATCCAGCCAGTGCATTCCGCAGGGAGATTCACGCAGATTCAAGGTCACCCAATGATCTGCATTCGCCAGCATTCTCAAATAGCAGAAAACTCCTTATCCCTTTTAATAATCCTTTTAAACAACGTTGCCATTCACTCCCTTTGAAGCTGTCACGACGTGAACAGTTTTATCATACTTGATCTTTCTTCATTATATACGCCTTCGCGTTGGACCCGCAAAGCTTACCGCGAGGCCTACAGTGTAGAAATACTTTATTTAAAGCTTTAATGCGAAACGTTTAAAATTGAAAACAATTTTTAAAACAACTGCGAAACATTGAAGTAGTTTAAAATAGTTCGCGAGCTTTGGGCTTGGAAAATATTTAGACACACTAAAATATTTATATTATATATTATGTAGATTATTATGTATGTTAGATTGTTTCTTATAAACAATTATTTTTATAAATTTTGTGCATAATATGTATAACATCATGTTTATTTATATTATAATATGCATTTATTTTCTAGTTAAATTTATTAGTTGATTAAGAATTATTGCTCCGTATATTATAAGAAGTGGGTTAATACTAAAATATTTATCAAAATGTGAAATGTTATGTGATATTTTTCCTTTTAAAATAAAAGTTTAGAATCCAAATTCTTAAGCTTAATATTACTAATTACCTTCTTTCATTCAACAGTTGTATAAAGTAATATAGTACGATCTTGTAATTCTTAATTCAAGCTCTTTAATTTTCACAGAACTTTCATACTGTTTCATACGAGAAATTGGGAATTCATAATAACAGAAGCGTCGCGATATCGATGTACATTTCGTTGAATATCTTTTTATTTTATGACAGATCAAAACTTTTATTCATTATAAATTAATTAAACATTCAGTAGAAAGAAAATGAATGTCCCGGCATCAACAAACACGATGTTCGACAAAATCTAGTTTAAAAAATGTATCTCAATGTAAATTTCGCGGTATGGTCGAACGTAAACGTTTACCGTAAAACCGGCGTGCAAAACTTCAAAATGGGGTCGACGTCGTTCTACTCGAAGCTACAACTTTTAAAGCACTTTTTGCCACGCTGTTTATGAAACGAGTGTATTGGCTGAAACATCTGTCGCCGAAACGATCCAAATTTTGAAATGAGCTTGAATCGTCTCTGTATTACACGTTATATTGAGCTTTGTTAATAATTTGGTGAATCGTTAGTGAGAGATTGCGTGATAAATCTTAGAAAGACAATTTCTTTGTATATAACTTAAATTTTTGTATATCTTTGTCAATTTATCTTTTGTTATCTGTCAGAATTTAAATTGTAGATACAAAATAGGTATTAAGAAAACATTAATTTTAATTTTAGTAACATTAATTTTAATTTAATTACGATAATTTCATTATTATTATAATTTAAGAAAAAAAATTAATTTTAATCCTCTTTTCTTGTACAAAAATTTTTTTATATTATTTTGAATTTATTAATTATTATCTGTCAAAATTTAAATAGATGTAAAGCAAGTATTCAGAGGACATTAATTTTAATCATCTTTCAAATCTTGCAAATTTGAATATGATTCTGATAATGTTATTATTTCGGGACGTAGACGCTTTTGATTAATTTTCTTATAAAAGACGTATTTAATATGTTGAGTTACAGCAAAAGGAAATATAATATTATCTCCTTTTTTCTCTTTGTACATGATTCTTCTTGCCCCGTATTTGCTATGATCAAATTTATACTTTATATTACTATTTAATAATATTTAAATGTTTAATATGACACAAAAATAAAAATCAGAAATGTTTGAAATTCGAGGATCACCGACATATTTTATGTAAAGACCCGTCAAGTTAAACGACCTCGCAAAATGTTAGGCGCGAGGACGAGATAATCGTCTTATATAATCTCACCAATTTCCTCTGGACAGTGCAACAATTGCACGAATGTGATCGATAAATCAGAAATTCTTACGGATCTCTGAAAATCACCAAAAGATCACAACTCGCTATTTCTCATGTTTTATTAACGAAAAGAATCATTTGAATACACAGTGACGTGACACTGATCTTAATCTCAAATTTCTCTCGTAACCAGCACCTCTACTATTCTAAAAAAAAACATGGATCCTCCTCCAATTACATATTAAATGTATCCGAGTTTCGGTAGAACGCACATCTAAATCTTTCGCGCGTTTCTTCAAAGCAAATCCAAACGCACGGCCAGCATTAAGACGACGTCTCATAGATGACTCGACTCCGAAGCGACGACGAAACGATAATCGCTTCCGTTAATTTTTGGCACCACTTCCGTCGATCCTCGAAGAGGACGACTGCCGATCCCAC
>NW_017305375.1:6251610-6260158 GCF_001594115.1 Trachymyrmex septentrionalis
TTTAATTCATATATAAAATAATGATATTTAATATGAGATTAATTATTAATTTATGTAAGTATCAGAATTATTAAAAAAATTTATAACAAAATTTATTTCAATTGATATATATATAATATAATTATATACGATAATGCAATATAAGGTTGAGCGAATGGATTACATAACAACAAAGTTACATAACTTAATGCAAATTACACAATTATATAATTATTAAAAATTTTCCCTTGAGTAATTATTATTATCAGTATCGTTGTCGTTGACAAAGCTGTTACATTGGAATTTCTTCTACAATGAATTTGATAACGTTTCTAACAGGTCAGAAATTTGTAACAGCCAGAAATCTTTTTTCCTTTTTTATATAACACTTTCTTTATATAGTAAGGGGTCTTTTAGAGAGATAAAAGAAAATTGTATTCGTCTCCTGAGATTTTTGTCAGTTAGATCTCGTGAGATTGCTAAAACGAGAGGAACAAAACAGATAACGAAGATCGGAAGGAAAATCGGCAAGATACATGCGCGAAATCGACGGACCACGCGCGTAAGGAAAACACTCCCTCGGTAGAATGACAACGACGGCAATAGTCGGCGGAAAAATTTATTTTCGACCTATTTCAGTCGACCCACTTTTGCACATTTGCTGCGTGAGGGGGAGGACTCGCTGAGTTTACTCTCCATACGTAGCTCGCGAGGCACAGAGGCGGATAATTTAGCAAAGGACGCTTCGCTCTTTGTCTCACATCATCCTTCGAAATCCTCTCGCCCTTTACAATAAAACGTGATTATTGTTAATCCCTTCGAGGAGGAGGAAAAGAGAGAACGAAAAAAATAGAATTCAAATATATATAATGAGACTCGAAAGAATCTATCACAGTGAAAAATGTAAAAAAACCCATCAGAGTCTACATCAGCTATTCTGATGCACAAAAATTCTTTATTTTTCGTGTGAATGAACAAAACAAATAAAATGTACGTTTCAACCCTTCAATTTGGGACAAAATAATTCGTTCTTCTTTATCCAAATGCCAAATTAGCTATGTAATGAATAGCCCAATGATTATCAAAATTATTACATTATACAATGATAATATAAAACTTACATAAAGTAAAACCGAAGTCATATGCATTGCGCTAAAAGTAGAATTAATACAAATAAATACATACGTAAGCAATAGAAACGAACTGCACAGAATTTACACAAATTTTTGCATGGGATCATACACTGTCAAATTTATAGTGTGAAATTTAATCTAATTTAAGTCGCCACTGTTTCTACTCAATATATCGTTATTTTATACTAAAGCAATATGGATAAATTTGACATTGTATAGTGTCAATTGGATATTATATAACATCAAATTTATCCATCGATTTAGTATAAAATAACGATATATTAAGTAGAAACAGTGGCAACTCAAATTAAATGAAATTTAACAGCGTAGAAAAAAAGACTTGTTGAAACAATTAAAAACTTCACTGATTGAACAAATCTACAACCGTAATATACAGACGGTCAGTTTTTATGTTAAATTAGTAAAGTTTTACATCTGAAAAAATTAGCAACAAAGAATTATAAATGGCTGCATTCAGTAGAAAAAGCAGCTTTGCAACTGTTATAAAATTCTTGAATATGATTGATTTATACATTTAGATTCAATGAGGAACTAAGGGCAAGATCAATTATATTAAAAAATTTCTACAGCAATTGCAAAGCTGCTTTTTTTATTGAACGCAGCCAATTCATCATTTGTTAAAATAGTATAGTAAATTTGTTAACGTAATAAAGATAACTTTTTACGAAAATCAGTCCAATATATAGATCAAAATTTTTAACAAAATTTTTAACGAAATGTGCTAATTAAAACGTATACTTTTGCTAATGTATTGAAGAAAACTTATTACTTTAGCAATTTTTATTGTAGCAAAAATTAGTTAAATTTATATACTGATAATTGCTTGCAAACATAATTTCTTTATTGAATCCTCTATGAAATCTTTTTAATTATTTATAAATGTTGAACTCGCGCAAGCTGTAGCTTTATTAAATTAACCAATCTACTTTTTTCTGTAATTATTTTGACGTAATGTAAAACATAACTATATACATATGTAATCTAATTTATTGATAACTATATACTAAAGTTTATTTTTTAAAATCGCACGAATATCTTGTTTTTTAAATATAGAAATTGCGATCGTTTTTATAATGACTTGTTAAGGCGTAGTGAATGTATGGTGAGCTTCATAAAAAGATAAAATTTAAACGAGATAATCGTTTATGTTTTTCTGCGAGATGTTTTAGCTTTTTCAGATCTGACCCATTTTTAAGGGTGTAAATTCCATCACATCCAGCGGTATACGAGAATGGAATTTATTTGTTAAATAGGAAATGGAAAATCAGATAAGCTTGCTGCTTTATCTTCATCTCACGTACCAATATCTTGTTTCTGATCTTTTTACATCCTAAAAGAATTGAATTCATATACCTTTAAAGAAAAAAATCTTTTAACACGTAAATATCGTAAGTAATATCAAGCAACAAGTTAAATAATATTGTTAAATTAATGTTAAATTAAACAAAAATTTTATAAACAATAATGATATTTTCTATTCAAACATAGTTTGTGGCAGATCCGAGGACTGCCTAGGAATATTATTATCATAATAAGATAACAGAAAATTGAATTTAATATAATCTTACGAAATATATATATATATATATATATATATATAAAATCACATATCAAATGAAATTAAACGATAATTGTTTATAGAAGAAGGTACATATACATTATGTCTTTAGAGAAATTAGGATAAAACGATAAATAGCGAAAGTGTTACTTAACATTACGATTATCGCGTACATTATCGACTATACATAAGAGATACGTATTTTTACAAAATATAAGTACGATCGATCACACAATTACGCCGTAAGAAATGTCAGTTTACGACAACAATTTAAGTCTCTCTTCGGCTGTACTACTACATGTTTTCTCTTTTTTTCTATACATTTAAGTATATAAAATTGCGAAATATTATTCGTGAAAAAAAAAAATATTAACAGCACGATGGTCACGCGACAAAATAAGAACTGTTTTGCAACTAATATTAGCCAATAGTTGCAGTAAAAAAATCGAATGAATAAATATAAATAATATATTATTGTATTAATAATTAATAAATATAATTAATGATGTATTAATATTAATAATTAATATTAAAAATTAATATTATATTTGATTAATATGACGATCAGTAAAAATTTCAAGCAATGAATTAAAATGCGTGTATATTAATTGCAATTAGACATTATAAATTAGAAAAAGCGTCAAGTATTGCCGCCGCCGTCGCCGGTGATAATATTTCAACGGCAAAATAAATTAAAATCAATGCGTTTAATTGCTGCATTGTCATTTTTATTGTCTCTAATCTGCTTAAAAATATTGTAAATATTATACCAGCATTCATTTTGATTATTATCGATTTTATTTGATCAACATGAGAACGACATTCGGTAGTGAGTTTATCAACGTTCCATTATTAGGTAAAGCAATAATTTCTAGAGCCAGACGGTGCCGCGGAGAATTTGCAAATCGTTCCCTGGTAACCACTTCCTATCCGGCAACTACCGCGGTTCGGCGGCAATGTGCGGTCTACCTCTCTAGTATCTTCTCTAAATATACGATCGGTCAACGGATAACATCCTTGACTGCTAAACGCCACGCGGAGAGGACTTGCTGCTAGAACGACCCTCTTTGCGCGCGTCGTTTATCTACAGCGGCGGTATACTTGTGCTGCATAATGGAATCATGATGTAGGTCACACCCGACGAGATGTGTGCGTGTCAACACAACGGTATTCGCAATGTTCCCCGTAATCGACCGTCACGCAATAATAGGCGTACATGCCGGCGATTTAATATTATCCGACGACGAAGTGAACACCGCCTCGTCTCACGTTGTCTTCTCTCCTGCGAGAACAGACTCGCGTGATTCTCATTTCGATCCTCATGCTGATGTAAAAGGAGCGGTTTCAAAAATTCATTTTACAATTGCGTAAGCGTAATTGTAAGTGGTTGTAGTTGTAAAAATTAATTAATCAGTAAAAACAAAAATCTTACAATTACAATCACAATTATAATTATCCAACTAACACACCAAGTCAAGAGAAATTCAAAATGACTTTATTTTATAACGTCATGAAAGTCAAAATGATGATTTTTAATTACAAAATTTGACTGTTTATAGACTTTAAGAATCAAAATAAAGCTATTTTGTTAGCTATTTTTCTATTAATTTTTGTATGTTCCTTAAGTTCGCAATTATATAGATTGAGCTCTCAGAGTGTTTGAAAATAAGATGAAAATTATAAAAGTGAGCAAGAATATTTATAATTTCATTAATCAATACCTAATGAATTCGTTTACTTTTATAATTTTCACTGGTTCGAAGATACACAATCGACTCCCTTGAATCGATCTTTAACATAAACGAGGAAAGAAAAATTAATTTATCACGTTGAGCGTGTTCAACCGAACTTCTACTTGCAGAAAATTCGAAACCATAACAGAAGTTCGCATCGTGATATTGATTCGCTTCCTTTAAATCTCATCAAAAAACTTGAAGCAAATGATAAACTTGAGACGATGAAAAATAAGATTTCACTTGGAAAAACTTAAATAACACGATTGTGCTGCTTTCCTTTTGCGGGATTACATATGCAGAACAAAATTAGATAATTATACGACGTACACAAACTTTAGGCATTTTATGCGTCAGCCAACATTTCTTGGAAAGCATTCCCAACGTGCTCACGACGTTATATTTACGATTGCTATTTACAAGGCGATACGTGTAACACGTTCCCATTTGATCGGACACGAGAGAAGTCCGGAAGTCGCGTTAAAATTCCGCTCCGCAGCATCCGTGCCCGCAGAATCCGCACATGGAATGCATATAGAGATTTATTTTCTATCTGATGAGCAGTCAATTCCCGCGAACGAGTCCTGTCAGTTCTTTACCATTCGCGCGCTTCATAATAATGGAGGAAAAGTTGGTCGAACTGTATCGACTTTCCAGAAAGCCATGCGAGAGCCGTGTATTTTAGTAGATGACGGTACATTGTTAGTATCCCCTTGAGTAAACATTATTTATCACTTCTAGCTGGCACAGTAATAAAACATGGCGATAAAATGAGGCGAACACTATGTAAGTGGCGTCAAACTTATCGATGACTCGATTGATCGAATCTAATTTCGAGCAAAGTTTATTATTAGTACATCCCTAAAAAACATTAAAGCATTTCGACATTGTCTATAACATATCTTAAAATTTCATAAATGTCTTATATTTTCAGAAAGATATTTGTGACGTTTTTATAGAGCCTGATAATCTTCGAAACTTTTTTAAAAAATTTGTAAAACATCTTAGAATCATTTTTAGATTGTATGGTTTCAGTCAGTGATATAATTTAAATAGTAATGTATATATGCATATGTATATATGTATCTACATGTATATGAATAAAAAAAAGAAATTAAGAATTGGTTGATAAAGCATGCGGTATATCGATAATTTAAAATATATATCACTTTTCTTTTAATTTTTAATTGTAGTAACAATTTAATATATATTTGTCGAAAATTTTTTATATTGTATATACAATACATGTACATACATATGTATATATAATGATTTTTTTTAAATACACGACTTTACAATAATGATACAAATTAAAATACAATTAAAAAATTCAGGTAAAATATCATTAATTAATTTTATCAATCATCAATAAAATTACTATTTACTTTACCCGTAAAGCGCGAAACTTTAATAGATTTAAAGAAAAATTTATTTAAGTTTGCAGATCAAAATTTGAACTAGTATTAATAGACGCAATTAATCACATTTAATTGTTTTTAAAAAAACGATAAATTATTAGCGGAAAGACAGAGCGTGAAATAACAGGGACAGACATAATTATGTTTATGCGATTCATTTATTATGATACCTTAATCCGTAGAAAATAATAATGACAATGTACATTTCTATATATCTGTCGCTCAACAAATAAAGTAATATGTATAATTACAATGTACGCGCCGCGCGCAGCTGCGAGTCTTCTACGAGAGAAAACAAAATTCATCTCCTTCACTCTTTCCTTTCTCCCTTTTTTTTATCTTTCTTTTTAGCTGAGTGACTCTCGGAGGAGAGACTCACAAAATATCGTCCTCCTCGATTCACAACGATTCATATACGAAATTTGTATATGAATCTATAACAATGATCATTTGCAGCGCAAGGGGGTGCGATTTATGATTCTTCTTACATTCCTTACTCTCACGAGCGATTAATCGAAACGTACGAATTAACATCATTTTCCTAATGGCAGTGTGACAAAAATTCTGCCGATAACGAATGGGGGGGGGGGGAGAAAGCGTCGCATGCGACGGATCTACAAAGCAAAAAAAAAATGACATCACTGATTCGAAAACTGAATGTTGCGACGCAAAACTTTTGTTGCGTAAAAAGCTCTTCGAAAAATTCTCTTCCCTCATCATATCCAAGATGTCTGTTCTCTTTTTCCTTCGTCATTTTTTTCTCTAAAAATGCTTCAAATTGGATGTGCAACTTGTACAATTGTATGTAAATCGCGAATAAAGAGAAAAAATCAATCTTCCCTCGTTCATATTTTATATAAAATTATCATGAAATGGGCCGCTACGATCACGCAGCGTTTACAAAAGATCATTATGATTACAGTGAAGCTGCACCGATAAATCGTTGAATTATACCACACTTTTTAAGTAATAATTACATATTCTTTTATAAATTCATGTTACATATCTTCGAACTCTTTAAGTTCAAGTGATCTTGAAATGATATTTCAAAAACAGAGTCCTCTTTTATTAATTTTAATGAGAGATAGAAGTTAATTACATATATTATTTATTATAATTATTTTAATCAAGAATCAAAAAATTCAGGATAAGCACATTCCCTTTTATTAGATTAATCAATTTGGTTACCAATTACGGTCAATCACGTAATATATTAATTAATTGAATGCACCAATGTCTTCTATTGCTAATAATTAATATTGTTATCAGTTGCTGTCGATTAATGCTCCACAATTTTATATTTTCCGGCCAAATTTCCTTTCTATGTGCTAGAGATTTGGAATGAGCTAAGTAATCACTAATTATATTAATTATTGCTACGGTCAGTCGATTTTAATGCTATTTTTAAAATTCGCGAATATATTAATTTTTCTTTTAAATTTATTCTCCCGATATATCTATGTATAGGAAAAAGCGGACATTAATATTTCCTTTTTAGGATCTTTATGAAAATCACAAATGTATTTCCTTTTTTTTCTCAAGAAGGCTCAATTTGACGAGGATTACTCATTAAAAATTTGGTGAAATAGTAACATTAATTAAAAAAGCAATAATTTGAATAGCTGATACTAATTAAAATTTAATCATCCATTTTCGTCATTTTCAACTAATCGGTTATAATTAAATGTACAATAAATAATATTTCTGTATGCATTCGAGCAATTTTTTTTTTAGAAAAAAATCAATGAATTGCACAACCTACTGTATTCTTTACGAATTTTTCATCGCTATGTAGATATCATGCAAAGTCGTTTTTTATAATTCTCTATAGCTCTTACTCAGTACGTAACAAAAATTTTCTCTTTTATTATTTATTAATTACAGGTAGTTCGCATATTAAAAATGATCGACGTTGGATATTAACAGTATTGGACAGTAACGGCCCATTCATCAAATAAAACCAGAATTTTAACTCTGTACACTAAACAAGTATCGTGCGTACGTCGCATAACTTTTACTTCATACGAAACTCCTTCCGAACTTATACAATATCACATTTCAGATTTTGAAAATTTCAATGATCTCTATGATAAGTATTCTAACAACGTGAGAAATTAGATATCAGATTAGAAATGAAGTAATATTGCTTTGTAATAATCAATCTCCGATTGAATTAGTCTCTAAAAAGACTAATCTCTTTACATATTAATACTTTTAAAATAACGATATTACTTCCTTTCCAATTTGACAGAAGCAAAACCCACATTCTGCATTTTTTTTCATTATTGGATTAGAAAAAAATATCTAATAGTTTATTTGATACAAAATAAAATTGCGCTCTGATTTAACATCGAAAAAATTTCGAGTAACGCAAGTTTCGCTTTTCCAATCCTCACGTATCATACTTTCGTCCATGAACAGAAGCGATGTAGAACAGATAGTCTCTTATGCGCAAGGGCGCGTTTCGTCCCCTCGTTTGCAATGTGAACATTCTGATTCTAGCGGCACGTAATATAACGAAAACGTTGCCGCGAATGAAACTCTCTTTCTTATAATATTTCGTTACTACAGTATCGTGTGACCCCGGTGTATTCCGTATACAATGGTATATGCAATGCGGTGCCTGCCTGCGACTCGCATCGAAAGACATTGTAATACACCGAAATATACATATATATATATATATATAGTAATATACATATATAT
>NW_017305375.1:6260258-6267080 GCF_001594115.1 Trachymyrmex septentrionalis
ATATATATATATTTCATACAATATATGTATAAGCAATATTTACAAGGTTCTCCACATGATATTTTTGACCCCTCGTTCGAGAATAGCGATTATAAGTGCTAACTAATATTTAGCTAAATTTTCTTTTAATCAGTTAGATAATCATTATTATACATAGTATAAGTATAGGGATTCTCCTCCTTCGTCCTTTTTCTCCGTTTCGGAGTATCATGGAAAGCAGCAATAATAAATTTCTTTACGAAACGGTTTCACCGAAATGTAACTTGTACAATTTAATTTAGCTACTTGATAGTTTAATCTGGTTTATTTCATAAAATACGAGATTGATATTGTTGCATATATTTGTCAAGATATAATTTATCAAGAAACTAATAACTGGAGAAAAAGAAATGCAAAAAGAAAAAGGAGAAAGATTTTTTCAGAAATCATATATGGAAATTCGATTCGATATTTTTTATTAAAGACGGCAAAAATTTCGAAAAATAATATACTCGGCCTGACTCCAATTGAATCACTAAGTGGAATTATTTGATTAGTACGCTAAAACACTTTTTAATCTCTATGGAACTGCTTGAATAAGTATTCACGTACTTTTTTCTGATTTATACGCGGTATTTAACTTTACATGGGAGAAACGTGTACGTGCGCGATTTAAAACTTCTTCCACCTACGCGTTTTCTCGCTTACGATATCTCGATAGGCCCTCAGAGATTCGTTGTTGTTATAAGAATAAGACATATACCGCTAAAAGATTTAAATAACGGGGATTACAAGAGAGAAAGAGACAGAAAGACAGAGATGAAAGATAAAATGAAAAAGATAGGAAGGAAAAGTAGTGATACTAGTTCTACCACTAAATCAAGTTCAATTGTGAAAAGTATCTTCAAGTTCGATATGAACTCGCTGTCACATGTCGTAGGACGAGGAGGCTTGGATGATCTTTCGTTTTTAATTATGTTTAAAAAGATAGTCTATATCATAATAAAATCGATGTTACATGTCATGATGATGGAAGGGCAGGGGGCGCAAGTCGAGAGAGCGAAGGCAGGTGGAATTATAGCTGTTAAGAGTGCGTTAAATCGATAGTGCGAGTCTCGTTGCCGAGAATCAAGCGTAATCTTTTCATGGGCGGTGGTGGCGGATCCAAGTTCAATACACGCGACTTCTTATGCCGTCTCTCGCGATCCCTGCTCTTGTGCTTCTTTCGGCGTTTGCGCCTCTCCAATCCCTCGACACGCAACACTTCATATTCCGGCTCGTAACTGTCCTCGCTCAAACCGCTGGTGCCAGATTCGACGATATCGTCCAGCACGGGCGACCGCTTCATGCGCAGCGTTAGCTTCAGTCGTCCGCTGGTCCTTTCTGGCGTGACAGGACAAACTCGACAATTGCTCGGATTGCTTGTTCGCCATTGGCACTCGGACGGGGTCGTGCTTGATTTTCGTGTACTACTATTGTTCTCATAGGATGTCAATCTAAAAAAAAAGATCCCTTCAATTTACCAACACGATTTAGAAAAGAAAATTTGATGAAATACAGCATCTTAAAATGGATTTAATTAATGTTTTAAATAGTAGAAATAATTTTATACAATATATTCGTTGCATATTTACCGCTCCAAGCTCCCTTCAACATCACAGTTTTCTCTAGACTGAACACCACTATTGGATTCCACACTATGTTCGCTCTGGGCCACGGTCGGAGGCCACGGCTCTTCTGGAATCAACACCGGTGGCTCAGCTTTATTGTACTCATCATTACATTGCATCTCCTGCACAGGCGACACCACTATCGAGGAAGAGGACGCATGACGAGATTCGTGCTTGCCTCGTCTTATTATAGACAGTATACCAATGTCTTCCAGGTTGCTTTCCTTTTCACTAAATTCATAGATGTCTCCTTGGATACCTGAATCGTCGTCAGCCTCTCCTATCTCGGCCGTCGCCGATCTCTGCCGATCCCTTCTTTGACTTTTGGTAGATTTGTTCTTGCTCTTTCCCTTGCTGTGACTCTTCGAATCGTCCTGAACACCCTCCGCCAATATTCCAAACTTGGATTTGGCGTTCGACAGTCTCTTTTGCAATTTGCGAGATGACTTTGAGATCCTGGATGTCGATTTTTTTACCAATGCGGAATTGCGATTGTCTTCTAAATTCATGTGGCTCATTAGATCACTATTATAGTTCGTAATCTGTACGTTACTAAAGATCATCGCGTTATTTTCTTCTATAATATTTATTCTAGAGTTCATCTCCGTTGCGCATAACATTGCCATTTCGGATCTGACGCCAGGTTCAACGCTTGCGACGTACGTATCACTTTTCGTTACAACGTCCTGTTTTCCCTCCTGATTCGAAACTGTATTATTATAACATTTTAAAACGTTTTCGGTATCAGCTTCCGCTTCTATAATTCCGTCGGAGTTCAATCCACAAAACTCAACACTGTCTGTGCGACTCGCCGCCGACGTGTCGACGGCGATCGGACTCTCGCAACTTTCACTCTCCTCTTCTTTTTCCACATCGTGCACCACAATTACTTTCGTAGAATTCAAATCGCAGCATTCGTCATCTGACCGAGAGTTCGTCTCGTGCAAGATGTCGTTCTCTCGAAAGTTGATCTGCAACATTTTGTTTTCTTCAATCAGTGGCGATGGCGATTCGTCGTCTTCAAACTCGTAAGGCGATTCCTCGTTGGGCGTCTTGCGATTATCTTGCTCATCCATCGAGGAAAGTTCTTTGCCATGAGACTTGGAACGTTTGTTAATGCAATTCGCCTGTTCAATTGTGCTACAAGGAGCGTTTTCGCTTTCCTTATGCCGCATAGGCGATGAAAAATGATAATCCCTTGAGCGATAGTTCGTATCTTCGGGATTAGATTCTGCAGTATGTAAGCGTTGTTGTACATGGGCTTGAGACGTGGAACTTAATCGGATTGAATCACAGGCATTTGTACTATAATGTCCCTTTTTGTAACTGGAAGAATTAACATTATCTACTGTCTCAGAACTAACTTCCGCGGTGAGATCCGGTATTCCCCGATCGTCCTCCATCAAATCGCCATCACCAGCGTCTTCTATCTCCATCAGTCGCAGTGGACAAGCGTCGTTTAATTCCTCCGTCACGATACGCTGTCGTGTTTGTTCCATGTGAAAACCGCGATCCATCTCCGACGCGTTCGGCAAATGATGTTTTTGCAATCGTGAATATAAATTCTCCTTGTGAACCGGTTCTCTATCAGAATCCTCCTTTCGATGACCAATATCCGCCACTTCTGTGTCTTTCACAGCTGGATTGCTGAGACAGAGCGATGGAGGCTTCATGTTGACTTTTCCTTTCTTTGATTCCGTTCTCTTGTGAAGTCTAAATCAAAATTAAAGATTATAATTTAAAATTAAAGTAAACGCACATTTAACCCTGCTGTTTAAATTTATTATACAATCATCGTTTGTGTTGAATAAATATGATTAAAAATAAAAACACTTTTGAAGAGATCTTACATTATAGACGAAATCATCAAATAAATATCAGAGGAAAAGTTTTTAAATAATATATTAGTAAAAGGATAATTACATTTTGAATAAAATAGATCCGAACAGATCAACAGGGTTAATCGCACAAAAGAGCTTAATAACTTACCTGGACGCTCTAAGCGATTGAGTATTCTTGATGGCATTTCCATCACCGGTATTGCCGTCAAACTTGCACATTTGTTTGTTACGGAGACTCCTTGTGACGGAAGTTGCAATCGCGGAGGGATGCGCTCGAGTCTGCAGCATATTTTCACCGTTGTTGATCGCTGGCTGCTGCTGATTGATATCCGAAAAACGACAGCCTTGTGCGATCAATAGCTCAGCATCGTACTTGGTAAGCCCTTTGCGACGCAGCTCCTTCATGCTGAGAGATTGTGGTGCAACTGCCGCATTTCCAACCAGGACCGCGTTTCGCTCGGTGAGAGCAGTATCGGCTTGCTGTTTATTTCTGTTCAATGGCTGCTGTCGATGTTTAGTTCGATTAATTCGATTATCCGTTTCTCTCAAACGATAGCCTAAAAATAGAAAATAGGAAAAAATAGAAGTGACAAAACTGACGAACTCAAAGACGGACTTTGTCCTATAAATATTATGTGCAACATACCAGACGACATCTCCTCGCCCGGCTTCTGGCTCGCAAAAGTGCCAGTCCCTCGCCTTTCGCAGGTCTCGCACTCGCAGTAACAATTGCCGTCACCAAAGAAATCCTCTCCATAGAAACATGTGATTTCCTCGCCGACTTCGATATCGCGTAATACCTTGACACATGCCGTGTCTCTTCCCGTTGCCACAAACTGTGAAAATAATTTTTCCAAGTTTACATAATAACTTTTACGCAATCACGTTCGAATTTCTTACCTTGCAATTCGCTCTACAGTCATGGTTTATATATGCAGCCGGTCCCAACCATAATTGGGCACAATTCTTTCGACAACTAAACATCACAGAGAAGTCATTTTTCCCAGGATGCAGCAACGCAGCTTCTTCCTAAAAGCATAGAAAAATGATATATATTAAATAAAAATAAACAAAAAATACAGAAATAATGAAAAAACTTTTTAAAATAAATGTTTCTTTTTTATACACTTTTTGCAAAACTCAAACCTTTTCACTTAGCTCCGCTATACAACCGACGAGACAAGAGATTTTGTCGTGCTTCATCCATTTCTTCGTGGCGCATATCTTAGCACCTTTTTGTCCTTCTAGGCTATATCTGTAGCACGGCTCTATGGCAAAGCCAGAATCCTTATCAAAAACTCGCAGGTATCGCTTGATCTGTAAAAGAAAAGAACTATTACACACATACAATATATTTCTTATATCATAAAAGCAATGCAAGTTTCTTGCTAAAATAAAACAATTTGATTATATAAAACAGAGTTGCTATACATGTGTAACTTACGTGATTCTCCAGATTAATTTGCTGCTGTTTAGACTTCGTGTGGGGAAGTCGTGCGCCCCAGTCTCCACCCATTAATTTCTTGTATGCCTTCTCATAATTTTGAGTTTGAATAAATTCACAGATGATTTTACGCAGCTCCTCCTTATTCGCCTTCAATGGTCTGTACCTGTCAAGCAGAATGGAACTTTAGTAAACAATTAAGTATAAATAACTTGCAAGTTGAAGATATTTTCTAGCAAGAGGTGAGGCATTGACATAATGTAACAGTGAATTGTTTCATCTTTGTTTAACATTGACAGACAATAAGAGTATAATAATTCATAAGAATATAATGATTCGCTGTGTTACACTATGACATCTGCATCTCTTTCTGAAAAGCATTTTAATTTATCGATTTAGTCAAACAGTGATACCTGATATTCATCTTATGGGTGGTAAATCCTAAATAAGGATCCAGCACAAGAGACGTAGCCAAGTCGTCATTGTCGGAGAGCTCTTTGGGTGTCATTCCACATCCTCCACCGCTGTTGGGTTGCATCTTTGCACCCACTGTGCCACCTAACCTTCGCTCCTGCTTTCTTACTGCAGTTGCTGAGGCTTGAATCGACAAACAATAATCCACCACCATTCTGCGACACTGACTTTCACTGAAAAAGAGATAATCAAATAAAATGGAAGGAAAAAAGAACGCTTCTATGAGAAGATTTTCCCTTCCCCTGATTTAATTGTGTTGTAAGTTAATAAGATTTTCCAAGCAGGTTTAGGTTAATGTACATTAATGTACGCTCAATGCATTTTTTTTACGTATTGGAGGTTAATGTACCCCAGATGAAATTCTATTGGGACATCAGGCTTGGTGATGTACGTTGCGTCGGTATCGTTCCGCGCGGTCTCCTGGAGCGACCGAATCGACCAGTTGGGAAAACACCATTACTATTGAACCTATGAATGACTCCCTCAAGTCCACAAGCGTAGAATACGAACAATCCAAAACGGTATGCCACACGGATGCATGGCATTGTCTAGTTCTGATCGACGGCTTTAGAGAGACCTAGCGACATTTCTCAAAGAGATATCGCTCAGACGCTCAGCACCACCCGATAACATCGCGCTTCTTTTAACGTAACCTACTCAGCTGTTACTCAGGTATCCAAAACACCGCTCGGCACGAGCAACCCTGTCGTTTTCCCTCCCTCCCTTCCACCGTCCTCCGCCCTTTAAACGCACACGCCCGACTCCCTTTTCGTGACGCTATCGCATCCACATCATTCGCCTCGACAACGAAAACGCACACCGGATCTGAACCTGACCCTGAACCTGAATTCCGAGCCCTCCGAGGGCGGGCCTGACGAACCAAGCCCACCGAAACGAGCCACCCGAGCACGTCCGAGGAAGACGGAGGCAATCGCACGCGGGACATTCACCGCCCGTCGCGAATGGGTTCTTCAAGCACACCGCGTCTCCCGAACCGAACGATTCCCCTTAGGACGGTGGGACGCGACGTCGCGGCGACAGCGTCGTCTCGCGATCGGAGCGGAGCATCAGGGTTGTCCTCCCCCTCCCCTCCACCCTCTCGGAAATCAGCGCCACGGACGGGACGAACCTCGTCGGGTCCCTTCGTATCGACCGGGACACAACGGCGGCAGCCTATAGGCGGACCTATAGCGCGTCGACATAACGGTCCTCTTTTTCTCGAATGCTCTCCGATGCTCTCGGAGGACGGCTCGTCGTGGCGTCGCGTCGCGACTTCTCGCCGTCGTCCGAGGGCGAGAATGATGATGACAACGACGGAACGCCGTGTACGAGAACACAGAATTAATGGCGGGGGGGGGGAGAGGAAACCAAGGCACACTTGGACGGTGCGATGTTCGTTTTTTTTTTTTTTTTT
>NW_017305375.1:6267180-6273011 GCF_001594115.1 Trachymyrmex septentrionalis
CCGAGATAGCCAGCCGACGGCGACGACGCGTGGATACTTACCGCGAGGATGCTCTCCCGAGAACGGACCTCTCGCATCTTGCGGTCGGTCGAGCTCCTAAAGCTAGAGCGGCGCGGCGACGTGCCTCTCGCGTTGCGACGGAGACACGCTCGCGGTAGCTATCATGGCTGGGTAGTATCCGAACGAGAAGGCTCGGAAGAATCGCCACGGCACGGCAGGCACGATACAGTACAGCCACAGCACGACACAGTGGACACAATGCGACGCGACGCGATCCACGGCACACACTTTCCCTCTACCGTGTGCTCGCACCTCGCACGGTGTGCGCGTACGCACAACTCTGAACCCAGCACAACGTGAACGTGAAACGTTGCTGAACGTTGCGTTCTCAACGTTTCGGTGCCCACTCTCGTTACTTGTACGGTGCGTTCTCGCAACTCAACGACTACGAACGACGGCGACGGAGCCGTCGCGTCGGTCCGCGTCTCCGGACTCCGGCGACGCCGCTAGTCTCAATTCCGTTCTCCGCTTCCTCGAGTAAAAGACGAAGAAAATAGAGGGAAATAAGAAGAGAGAGAGAGAGAGAGAGAGAGAGAGACAGAGGTCGGATATCAATCGCGGCCGCGAAGCGAATTCATGTTTTGGAATGTCGTCGGCCGTCGCAACGTCGTACCTAATGTCGGAGCCCCGCGGAACTGCCCGCAAGTCAGGCGTCGCGATTCTTGACGATTTCTTTTTTTTTTTTCTTTTTCTTTTATTCTCGCGTCGCGACGCCGAATCCGATCTCGCGAAACCGTTCCGTATGAAACGATCACGGATTCGGAGATTCCGCAAGGCGGAATCAATTCTCGAAATTGCTCCAAATCGCCCAACAATCTAGGGATTTGAGCGACACGTTCACCTGGGGATGTTTTACTCGTCCGCTGTCGGGACACAGCGGCGCCCTGCGTCTCCATGACAACCTACCGCCGCGTATCCTGACATTCTTGTGGCAAGCATTCGCATTCTTCGCATTTCTCTCTCTCTCTCTCTCTCTCTCTCTCTCTCTCTCGTACTTTTTCATAACCTATAAGCGACTAGCGTGGATTAGTGTGATTATATTATTTCATAATATTATTATTCAAATTAAAATTGCACAATCAGTCTGGATTTCGGATATTTGGTCGTATTGACTTCCAAAAGATTTACTTTAGGGAGGCATAAAAATATAAAAAAATAGAAATAGATTAACGTAAACTCGAGAGGCCAGCGGATAATTTTTCATTTGTCCATTGTCTTGAAAAACTCCATGAAATACTTCTTTCCCCATAATGCCTATTTTTACGAATATAGATCAACTTTAATCTCGGTTTAATATTTTATCTTTTTTGTTGTTAGTTCTAAGAATAAAAAGTAAGTTAAACCGAGATTAAGAATTAAAATTACTACAAAAATGTTTAAGAATTATAACTTTTTATCTTAAATTGTATTACAATAACAACAAATGCGTGGTCTGTTCTTTTCAGTTAAAATTCTTGCACTATTTATCTTCTCTCTTTCTCTTATCATGACAACAAAAAGAGAAAAAGGTTGAACGGTGTAAGTAGTTTAACTGAAAAGAACAGACCTCCATTGCAGCTGTAATATTTCTTTCCTTTTAAGGGATACAGCCGACACGTCATAGCCATGTGCTTCCTTCCTTACAATCATAACATTCAGTGAATAATACAAATAAAGATAGAACCATACTCTAGCTTATGTTGGCTGTCGTCTAAAAAAAAAGCAGCCTCGTTCTATGCACTGGCTGTTTTAAAATATTCATTGCTATTTCATGCTACAAACCCCTGTAACGCACGTAACAAACTATAGATTTTCAGTTTCTAATAGTTTTAATACGTCTAGACGCAAGAATTCTCTCTCTTTCTCTTTCTCTATCTTGTTCAAGAAGCATAAAAATAAAAGTCGCGAGATGCGACGGAAATTCTTCTTTTCAGGGATTCCTGACAGGCCCAGCGATTTCTCGAGCCGTACCTGCTCGTTAAATGACAACGTGAACGACAAGCCGACGATATCAGTTTCTTTCTATAGAGATTCATATACATATATTTATAACGCCTCGCGAGACGCTCAATCGCCAGTATCGCCCGTTGCGTACGGCTGGTTGGCGATCGTGGTGGCTGTATCTGTTTTATCGCCCGGGACAAAAGCACATGGCCACAGTGAAAGAATTTTTCGCCCGGACGATGACCACGACAGACAGCGTTGCCGGGCTGATCGACATGGAAGTATCCCACGTGCCGATGGAAAACTGCCGCGGAAGCGTCAAGGAGGGCGCGATTGATTTCGTGGCCGGTTCACTCGGTAATTGTCTCGCCGCGCGTTTTCTATTTAATCTATAATCTATATTTTTCCGTTTATATACTCACCAATCCAGTTAGGCTGAAATCGTTCTTTCCATATTTTAAACCAAAGTTCGATTGTTCTATTATTTATGTTAATGAATTGATACAGGCTGACAAGTCGATTATCCGTCAAAATAATCGGAAATTGAAAAAATTTACTCGAACACGCACGGAAGTTGCATCATATTCTATTGAGATGATTTTTCCTCTCGCAGCGAAACATTTCTAATTCCTGTTTTTACCATTTTGTAGTTTAATTTTAATTTTCGTGTAACTGTAAGTCTTCATCTTTTTAATCTTTTATGTCATGTATGAAATAATTTATATATGTATTTATAATAAATTGAATCGTAATCTATAAAATCAACTTTCAATGCTCGTTAGAGACCACGATACTGATTATATTTTGTGTTGCCATTCCGCGAGCTAAATTGTTTAGCTTCATCTTTTTCTAGTTCTAAGAATTAGAAAAAGATAAAGGATAAAGCCTGTGGCACACGATACGTACATAATTTTTCTGCTGAATTGCGTTTAGTAAATTACTAGAATTGTATTACACAGGGGCATGTTTGGATTTCCATCTGGATGCTCTCCGGATCACCCGAATATCATGTTCTTTCGTCCTTGTTTACTAAATATTAAACAAGGATGACATGACATCCGAGGAGCAGATGCAAATCAGAACAAGCTTCAAAACGCAGAATTTCTAGATTTACCAAAACGCAAACAATCCAACAGAGAAACACGCATCGTGTGCCATAGGCTTAAGTTAAGCTGACAATGAGATTAAAACTTATAATCTACATTAATTAGTAGAGACGGTCTCGATTCTCGATACTAATGTAAGATTAACTTTAATATCGATTTAACTCTTACTCTTTTTTTCTAATTTTAAGAATTCTAAGAATTAGAAAAAGATAAAAAATAAATGAATCGAAATTAATGTTAATTTTACATTGACTGGGCCTGAGTTTGAAAAGAATAAAATCACGAAGATCTTAAAAAAAAAGAAATTGCTTAAAAAATTGTGTAAAGATAGAAAATTGTAAAATACAAGAATAGAAAAATCAAAAGGCTTAAAAAGTGAAAACTTCTGGAAACTTTATTTCTTAGCAAAAAAATTTGATTTATTTAACTTTAAAATTTTCGATATTTATAAATAGATGTGTATAAAATATGGGTCATTATCGATGTATTTAAAATTAATCATTTGGTTGCATTCAGATAACAAAGTGACATTATTTCTTATTTTGACGTCAAAATGACGTCTTCTAATCAGAAACAAGTCATCTCAACATTAAAAGGATGTTAAATTGATTCCAAAATAATTATTAAAAGTCATTTTTTAATCATTTGCAATTCATTTTAACATCATGTTGATATTATTGTGACTTGTTCGGTTTTGATGATGTTTTAATGTCAAAATAAGATGACAAATAACGTCAGCTTGAGACTTGAGTTGCTTAATGTCTAACTATTATTTATCATAAAATTGTATATTCTGATATACTAAGATATATTCTGATATATTAAGATAAATAACACGTTTATCTGTAATAAATTCGATGGAAAGATAACGATAATATTTGTTCTGTAACGTTATCTTTCGTAAATATCCGACTGATAAATCCAATTGCATCCAACTTCTAAATCATTCCAACTAGCGCAAAGTCGCGTTCTTATGCGATCTATGATTGAAAAGCAAAAACTAATTGTTTTGTATTTTAATTACGCGGAAATTTGCTGTTCGCAAACTGTCGCAATCTAAAAAAATTGTGAATTTATAGCTGTTTTTAATTCATTAATATTATCAAGAAATGTTCATTTTTATTGATAAATTGATAAAATCTTAGAAAAAATATTAATACTGCAATGTTAATTATATCTACAGTATTTACGTAAACAAGTTTAGAGTTCACACTAGAATAATAGTACTTTTGCGATAATTTTTCAACAATTTCTCCACTGTATCAAATGTGAAAAATATATAACAGACAAATTATTTATCATGAATTGCCAGTAGAATAATAATTTCGTGAAAATGCTTTGAAACATTCTATTGAGAGTCTCTTTGTATTTTCTATATACAAGCATATTATTTTTATTTAAAAGGTGGTATAGCGCTCGTTTATGTGGGCCAACCATTGGACACGGTGAAGGTAAAGATGCAAACCTTCCCATCCATGTACAAAAATATGGTGAATTGTTTTCTCCGTACGTTAAGAACAGACGGTATTGCAAGAGGTTTATACGCTGGAACAATACCTGCGGTAGTCGCTAATGTTGCCGAGAACTCGGTATTATTCGCGGCCTACGGCGGATGTCAAAAGGCGATCGCTCATTTATCAGGTAAATCATGAACTATAATGGTATAATTAATATATAAATATACATTATTTTTTAAAAAGCCAATGCTTAATTAAAGTACATTAAAATAATTTACGCATTAAAATGCTTTAATGAATAAATAATAATATGCTTTATCTTTCTTTTTTTTTTTACAGGTGTGCAGAACGTGAAAGAGCTAAGTTCCATCAGTAATGCCTGGGCCGGCTTCTTCGCTGCATTCTTTTCCTCATTGACGCTGTGCCCGACGGAGTTAATAAAATGCAAGTTACAGGCTATGAGAGAAGTCGAACAGACGCAAATGGCAACTACTACGGGAAAATGCACGGTAAATAATGTTTCATGAATCTTATTTTAGAAATTTTGATGGCAATTTTTTAGTGACATTATTATTCCTCTCAGAAACCTTGTATAGGATCATGGAGTTTGACGAGGCAAGTTTTTCGGGAACAAGGTGTAAAAGGCCTATTCACAGGCCTCTCCTCTACAATAGCTCGCGAAATGCCAGGCTATTTCTTCTTTTTCGGCGGCTACGAAGCCACGAGAGAGTTATTAGCTGCTAAGGGTCAGAATAGGGATGACATTGGCTGGCAAAAGACGATGGTGGCTGGCGCGGTTGGAGGTACGATGCTCTGGCTAGCGATATTTCCAGCCGACGTTGTTAAGAGTAGAATACAGGTATGTCTTCAAAGAACTAAAAAAATGCGTCTATTTCTAAATTTTGTTATCTCTTGTAACAAAATGTTTTGGAAACCAGGTACAGAACTTGAAAACACCCGCCTTGATAGTTTTCAAGAATATCGCACGGCAAGAAGGTATCGGCGCTTTGTATAACGGATTAACACCGACTTTAATTAGAACGATACCAGCAACTGCAACACTGTTTGTCACCGTCGAATACACGAAAAAAATTATGTACAATTATTTCTAAAATCGATTTCAACATTTCCGTTTTCTTACGTGACCTGATATTCCGACCGAATATTCTACACAAATGTGCATTTATCGTGAACTATGTATTCTAAAATTATATGTCAAGCGACTTCAGTGTCTATATCTGTAAATATAAGAGAATAATGTGTGTGTGTATATATATATATATAT
>NW_017305375.1:6273111-6279613 GCF_001594115.1 Trachymyrmex septentrionalis
TTTTCCTAATAAAAAATGTACAGGATGTCCTTCTGAGACATTATTATGTTAAATAGTTTTAGCATATTATTTCATAATAAGACTTTTGATGTATGTACATTTTTCCTGTGGCGATTGTGTGTCCCAAGTCATATATGATATCTGCAAAAAAAAAAAATAAAACTTACGTTATCTGTAGTATAATTAAAGTTTGTTATTTAAATCACTTTAATTAAAAATGCGAGCCAACACAGGTTAGGGTGTGAAGTCGTATACTTTTGATACACTACGTCGGTTTGTGAAAGTCAATTTGTCTTTTTGATTTCTAATGAAAGAATTCAGTTTGTTTAATCCCACATAAATAAGACGAACTGCTGTTATTTTTGAAAAATCATTGAATTTTTCTGATATTGATGGAACATAAGGTATTATAAAAATGTAGTAAATTTTTGCTATTCTTCGTTATTCGTGTGAGTTACATCGTTATTCTGATTTCTAGATTTTTTTAAACAATCTCTTTTTGATGGTGTTACAAATAAGCTCCAAAGAATATCCGTTATTTAGTAAAATGTTGATTATTTTATGGAAAATTTAATTCGTGAAATTTTGAATGTGATAACATTAACACTCTATCCGTTAATCCCGTAATAGTACCTATTTTTTGACTTAATTGACATGAAAAATAATTTAAATATCTTGAAGAGGATGTAGGTTTTTGATATCAATTGTAAATCAGGTTTTTGTCTTCTTTGATTAAAGTTAGGTCTAAAAAATTTAATTTATCCCCATCAAACTCTATAGTGAATTTTAATCTAGACTCATATTCATTAAAATTTTTTAAAATTATATCAATATTCTATTTTTTAGTGGATGTCATCAACATACCTATAACAAAAATTTAATATGAACGGTAATTTTTCATGTGTAAATTCTTCTAAATCTTACATCACAAGAACCGCTGCAATTGGTGATAACAGAGATTCCATAGAAACGCCAAAAGATTGCTTATAAAACCCATCGTTAAAGCAAAAATAAGTGGAATCATATATATAATTAGTTATATTGCACATCACTGTATTTGCATTATATAATATTACTATTATATAGCATAACTGAATATTATAATTAAAAGAAATGTTTAACTTATATAACATAACTTCGTCAACACATAGAATTTGATTAATCGATTTTTTTTGAAACTTGAAACTTATATCCTTAATGTTCAGAAAAATAGCGTTTTGTTTATAATACATTTTATTTATAATATGCATTTTTGCGTTCCTAATATATTGATATATTTATTTCGTACAAACTTACCATGACTGGCTTGTAGCCAATTATAGACAACTGTCTCATTTTTGTAGCTAACGCTCCAGTAGGTCTATTTTGACAATTCCTTACTAATAATCCATGATGTCCTATAACGAGGGCAATCCACCTGACATTATTTGATTTCTCCTTGTCCACTCGTTTAATATCAGTCTCTTCAAATTGCGAAAAGTATTTCTTTGATGGCATAAGCTGATTTTGCTCGTTTAAACATAAAACAATGTCCTGTGTTATAAAATATGGTAACGGACGAATTATCGATATGTCCGTCTTGTTGTTGAACAACTCCTATTTAAAGGTAAGAATATTTTATGAAATAATATACACGTAAAGGAAAAGATTAGCTTTTAGGCAGTGGTATATGTACCTGACACGTTGCCAACACGTCCGAGAAAAGCATATTCGCCTTAGTCGAGCTTAAATTACTCTCTAGATAGGGATTTAAATATTTCTGTGTAATTATAAAATTTATTAATAAGTATCATTTTTCATCGAACTTATATACAAATAATTTGATCATAAATAATTTATTTATGTATTATATTTAATAAATAATTGATTTTTTTTGCGTACCTTTTCTAGAGAACTTTTTATAGTAGGTTTCAGAAATGGTCCATCGTATTCGGGTACTTCTATTCGAAGGCTGTAATCAAGTACGAGGTATTCGCGCGAAATAGAATAGTAATTCCCCCCACAGAATGTTTTAGACACGAATTCAGGTGCCATGATGTATCTGATTAGATCCAGGGGAAATATACTTTTTGTTGCCAAATATCCTAGAATACGTGCAGCTATAGATGGATACCTGTCATGAGAAACTCTTGTAAATATCTTTAAAATGGAACAACTCTTTTTTTTTCTAAAAAGCAGAAAAAAGAGAATATGATTTTTAAATAAAGTTTTAAAAATTATGTTATTATTGGATAATACTTCTGTATCTCGAATTGTCGAGTAGTATTCCAAGTAGTCCTCAATTCCTCGATCACGTTCTGGTAGACACTATTGCTTGAATCGATATCAAGAATAACAAAAGAATAAAGGAGTCTTTCAAAATCCTTCAATCTCGCAATCTTTAATTCCTTATTTAATCTGGAATTGTATCAGTCGTAAGCATTGCTTATCACAAATATTAATGGCGACTGCAAATGTAAAAATAAAATTTACCTTGTGATTATTCTGTCCATGAGCTCTTCGTTGTACACAGCAATTCTTCCACATGCTTGCGCGATATGTGTTAAAGATGACAACGTGTAATGTGGCTCGTATGGCGTCAAAGCTTTCAATAAATCTAGAAGCGATTTTAACTGTGTAAGATTTATGCTATATCTGTAAATAGAGTATTAAATATGAAATCAACATTTGCAAATCAGTGAATATTCAACACATCAAATTTATCTTACCGTACTAATTTTATAATGCTTCCGATGCTTACACTATGCATTTCATTTATTTCAGCTATAGATCTTTGGATGATATAATTCAGAAAATCTGCGCTTTGAATTCTCGTACTAGTCTTGAAAAAACCCAATGCTGCTATACCTAGCTCGTTGATCGACAGTTCATCCTTGCACTGTTCCAAATGATACTCAAACTCATACATATTCATAGGTGGCTTCCGGTGTACATTAAGAAAAAACAAAACCTGAACTAATTGCTGAGGACTAAGTTTTTGAGGTTTATTGCCTATCTTCCTAATGGAATACCACATGTATTGAGAAAAATAACGGTTAATCCCATGTGTCATCTGATATATTATGTCACAGAGATATAATGTCTGCTCTATTGGTAAACTTAACTTAAAGAAACGCTTCATACACTCTTTATCTATCAATTTACAGAGATTGATGTAGAAGTTACAGTGTTTCATATAATTGAACAGTACCAGATGCCGCATTATAGTCATCAGTTCGTCGTTGGTCAACTTTTCTATTTTTAGTTTGCTGAAAGCTTCCATATATTGGAGTAACTCTATCTTCTCTTCATTATTATAAGAAAAGTTATAGGACAGTTTCTTTACAGCGGATACTATTTCAGCGTTCGTCATCAAATTCCAATCCTGTTCCAGGATTTTCAGTGCTTCCTTGTTTGTGACATAAGCATACGTCGTGCTCGGCCGCATCACTAACTTTTTATATTTCCACGAGTTCATGAAAAAATTGTGACCGTACACATTTTCTCGTATCTTTTCTGGACCACTGTTCTCGTTCTCGTTCTTATTGCCGATGTCAGGAGTGCTAGCGTGTACTCCCAGGATTTTTTCCGAATCGATACGTGCCACGGTCGAAGTACTATACTTATGCTTTGGTAAAGCACCGTACATCCAGTGCACGAAGTTGCTATTGTCAGAACCTCTCAATAACATCGAGTACACGCTTCGCAGACGACCTAACCGCTGCATGAGCACGCTCATCGTGAAAGCCGAGTAAAAAGATGCTATTCGTTGAAGACTTTCACCATGAATTATTTCATTAACATTAAAATTTAAGATATTCGTCACAAATTTCCAGAGGTAGAGTCTTCCCTCGTTTTTATTCTATCTTGCTTTTCACTGATTGTTGGAGGTTAAAATTACTAGTACATCCGAGAATACATCTTACTTTCCACTGCAAATTTGAGGTTAGAATATATGTAATGCATACACACACACGCGCACGCTCACACACACGAAACCTCTCGACCTGACATCTTGTATATAAAATGTGAATTTCATAACGCAATTGCGCATCCATCTTGAATTGCGCAGTTTTACTTATTTTTTTTTTAAATGTAGATTTTTTCCAAACATTGTCTCTCTCTTTATAATGTTTTTTAGATATCTTTTAGCATATATTTATGCAATATTTGGATTCCTACTGAATTAATTTTTCATTTACTATGTCAAAAAAATAATAAAAATAATAATGTATATTTGTATATAAATAACATACCAATAATAATCACTATATATAGTCACTACATTAGTTACATAATAAAACAAGCTTCATTTCTTGAAAAGATTTACAACTTTCATAGTAAATAATTTAAATAGCTAGCTTCTTATTTTACAAAAATACTTCTATTGTTCTTATTAAAAAATATTTTAATAATTTTATAAAAATATAATAATTATTATATAAGAAAAAAAACTCAAATCATTTTTTAAAAATTAAGTTAATAAGAATAGGATTACGAGCTAAGTAAGGTTTCGTCTATATTATTATATAAAAATTTATATACAAAAAATAAAAAACAAATTTTTCCGTATATAAGAAAATCCATTTCCGAAAGTTTTGTGTCTCGATGAGTAATTTAAAAAGGTAATTTAAATTTTAATTAGGCCTTTTCTCTGTTCCAAACACATTAAATAAGTTCATAAAAGTAAACAACCCAGCAAACGAGAATGGATTGAAACGAATTGAAATGGATTCAGATTTTCAGAAATATTAATTCACGAATGTTAAAATGAATGCTTTTCAATTCTGAATGCATTTTTATTCATTTATAGGAATTGCATAGAGCATATCTCTATGCCTTTCAATCTAAAAATAATATAGCTTTTCCTGTGCATTGTGAATACTGTTTAATTCAAAATTTTGAATAGGAAATGCAGTTTTTCAATTCAATTGCATCCAATTGAATCCAATTAAATCCAAAAAAAGTATTCGCTATTTAAAATACGCGCATTTGGATAGAAAAAAATTTCAATCCATTTTAATTCATTCTCGTTTGCTGGAAAAGACAAACCTTTATCATACCAAGATGTGGTGTGTTAAATTTCTTGTTTTGATTATGAGACAAGTTATGTCGATCAAAAGAAGAGATTATGTTTACAAACGAGAGTTTATGAGTACTCTTCTGATATTTTAATAAAGAACTGGAATCTCCATCAGTTATTTCGGACCATCGTATTAATTTCAATCATGATTTTAATTAGAAGAAAGTTAAAATTTTGGATACAGAACCATTTTATAATAATATCAGAAATAGTGCATATAAAGAAATTACAATCTCAAGATTTAAATAAACAAACCGATATGTAGTCTTTATTCGACATATCTATATCTTCCCATACTACAGTCCCATACTGTAGTATGTTCCTTTCCTTAATGCTTTTTAGTATACTTCCTATTTTCACACTTTTCCTACCTAGCGTCTTATTCTCTCTTATCAGAACAGTCATTTTCGATATATAAAAAATTTGATTTCTCTTACCTAAAAAACTGAGTTTCTTTTAGCAAGATAGTTCAAGACGCCGTTTTCGGATAATTTATTTAAAAAATTTTGCGACGAATTACAACCAATTCTTCGGATTGAAATTTAGTCTTTTTAATTGTTGAACGTGTGTGTTATTTTGATTACAATAAACTCCGAACATTATCCCAAGCAGAGCAGAGCACGATAACGTTAAAATGGTATTAAAATAAATCGGAAATGATTGAGAAATGACTTTTAATGATCATTTGGATATCATATTGATTTGTTATTTTGTTTGGATGCTTTTGGCTACTTCCGCTTGACTCCACTTTAAAACATCCGTTGCATACTTTACTTTAAGACATCCGTTGACGACTACAATAGCAATTTAATAATATATTTCTTTGGAATTTATTGTTCTTAATGTTATAATCAGAGCGACGATATTAATTAATATCGTTGGAATTTTAAAATTTGTATATTGTTAACATTAAGAATGATCTGATTGGATTGTCAAAACGTATATTCTAATAAATTTTCTGTTTGTTATTTAATAATATAGTATTAAGACCTTGCTTGGCTCTATCAAGATCTTGCTTAGCTCTATTCTTATTATTATATTTTTTTTTTTTTTTAATTAATACATTGATAAATTACAATATCTTAAACTCAATCTTCAATAAGTTTGAAGAGCATATAAATTTGTTTGATTAACGTTTAATCTACTACACAAAAAAGACGATAAAAATAATGTACCTAATAACAAATGTTAATAGCGCGATATTGTGGTAAGGCATCGCAGGCTTCATTTCTTCAAAAAGATTCACAACTTCCACAGCAATAAATATATCGATGATGTGATCGAAGTTTATTAGCTGTTGTGCGATGCAAATAATACACGTTTAATAACTACTGCGCCCATAAAACATAATATAACAAACCTCCTTTTTTTATCAAGTATGTACATATACTTTATTTGAAATATAATTGAAACATAATTTTGAACAACATATATATATAT